>NC_088300.1:36144721-36444721 GCF_032854445.1 Liolophura sinensis | reverse complement strand
TCAGCTCGCCATCAACCACCAATAAATAAATAATCTCCTAGATAGATCTTCATATCACATAGCAAGTGGCAACTCCTTTTCAAATAAATGACCCTTATATTAATATAATTATTTCAATGGGGCATTGCATGGCGAAGTACTAAAGTTTGTGGCTAGCATGCATGGCATTAACATTTGCCTCATTTGAAGGTTCCTTATTTGTACGATATGAATGTAGCCTAATGAATAAAAATTATTGCCTTTTCTCTTCAGCTCATTTGAATATTACCCCCACGAGTGAGTCGCCATGTAAACTAATGTATATATGTATGTATGTCTCCGATCGAGTTACACCGTACTCAAGAATGTTTAACCTATTCCACGACAGTCAAGTTTATGGGTGAAGAAGAGTGCCCAGAGTAAAGCACTTCCTTACAGGCTAAGTACCAAGTACCATTTAATACAAAATGGGTTGCAATTAGAATAGGGTAAGCAATTGCAACTCTTTTTGAAATAATATTTCATTAGGGGTTGCATTTGCAGCGACTATTGAAATAAATATTTCAGTAAGAGTAATTTATTTAAGTAGCAACGTTTCAAGTACGAAGCAGTAGCGCGAAAGAGGAACTGTTTTTTTTTTTTGTTTGTTTTTTAATTACAAGCCAATATTAAGACTATCCGAGAACGCAAATCTTCGACACGGCTAAATGTACAAACCACCGTACTATAGATAAAGGGACGTTACTCTGAATATATGCCCCATTTGTAAATGGTGAAGAACCGTTTTCTGGATGCGGATCCCAATTACCACCAAAATATAACGGCTTGGTCCTTATACCTAAATGCCCCGCAACATGTGCACACATTTTCATCCAAATCACACTATATGTAGCCTTTTCCACATATTTCCTGACAGAAAAACAGACTAACAAATAAACACCAGTAAAAACATAACCGGCTGTAATTAGTCCTTAAAGTGTTCTTTTTCCCCCCTGAATTGTTGTTCCATTGTTTGATGGACCGGCTTACCGCTGGAGGAACTGTTCTACGGTTACAGGACCTTCATACTGCGTGGTTCTCTTCCTACATAATTCTTTTAATTTGTCAGTAGGCTGACTGATTGAAAACAAAAAATATCAAATGTACAAAGCAGTGCCGCGATCAAAATCCCACCTTTCTATGCATACATTCACACCAATTGACCTTTTTAAAATACTTTTATCAGGCCTATTTACCTATCTATTTTTAACCATCCATGTTTTCCTCACGAAAAACAACCGCCCATAACACGAATAGTGGACACAAAAGGTTTGTCAAATGGCATAGCTATAAACCGTCCACAAATCCATATGAAGCAGACAATTTGTATTGGCAGCGAGAAAATCGATGTGACTCAAATCCGCAGAGCTCACGGTCTTTATCCTGTCCACAGTACAAATTTACAAGCCGCAGTCTCTTTCCAAACTTGTCACTTAACCGTTCACGCCAAAGAACAAACTGAGAAGTTATTGACAGCCTATCCTTGTCTTTATGTTCACGTCAGAGATCGTTACCAGAGGCGTGTAGTCGACATTACCTTTGTATTGATTTACACAATAAACACCGTGGATATCATAAAACAAGTTTAAACTCGTGGCAGCCGAGTATAAAAGCTTTCATATTATATTTTATGTGATTCATATAAAAACCCAGTTCACTCCAAAACACATAATCCTACAAATACATTATTAAATGTGCAGGCATTTATGTTATAGGCCTAGAAGCAGGGCGAATGGATCCAGAATACAGGCCTTTTCATACTGTCTGTATAGAAAGGACTATAGTAACTACTGAAAGATCGAGTTCAATTTCAAAATGAGCGGAGGGCCTACAAATACCTTAAAATTTGAAGCCGTTCACAGAATTAAGGGTATACGGTATAGGCCTACATACACTGTGTATTCATGGGCTATACCTTTATCGTGGATCGGTATTAATCGATACTAAATGCAAATTGCATTTCTTCTATTTCCCGTGTATTTTGAAGGTCAAATATATATTGGATCATCCCCACATGGAACTTCACAGCTAAAATAACGTTTACTGTGTCATATCATCATTCTGGTGACTGAGTTCGGCGGCGATCTTGACAGAAAATTTGTTAATGTAGAAATAAACCTTTATGATATATACGGGCAAGTTTTATGCATACAGAAAACGACTCTTTTTTCTATTATGGTTTCACAGATATTCAAAGTCTGACCCAGGAGCCCTCATTAAGGTGGTCGCTGTGAGTTCAAGTCCAGCTCTTGCTGGCTTCCTCTCCGACCGTACGTGGGATGGAGCCAGGAGCCTGTGGATGGTCGTAAATTTTACTGAAGAATATTTCACTTAAACGGCTGCGGCCAATATTACGGTGGAAGGAATCCGGACAGAGCCCAGGGAAAACCCCATGTTCATCCGCTGTTTGCTAGCAGACCTTCAAACATACGACCGGAGAGGATGCAAATTCCCTGTTCAAGGCTAGGTTTTAAACTTCGCGTGTCCCAGCGAATGAAAGGCAATGGTCTCTAACCACCTCTCTTAATTAATTAAGACAAAACACAGTGCACAACGCTTATTATATGAGGGGCAATATTGGCAAAGGTGGACAACAGATGTCAAAGATTTGGATGCCTTCTACATATATATGTATGATTGGTTGCTTAGAGCAGATAGTGATTTGGTGTGCAGATATATAGTGAATGGGTATACCATAACCTAGATTATCCTAAATGTTGCCACATACATTTGTTACCAGTAAAGGTAACAATATATATAATCACATTTTCAATGTATTTATCGCCGCCGTCTTATGTATAAGTGAAATATTCTTGAGTACACTCTAAATGTGGCGCACATTGGAGACACCTGAAAAGGTTTGACATCGATGTATCGATATGCTAAACGCGTTTAGCAAAATTCACGAAGTGTCTGTTTCATGGCGTTTTAATCGCTAAACACGTAATCGTCGTTCATTGGCCTTATGGCGTTTGTATGACCATATCCGAGCTAAACATAAATATAACAGAAAGCTAAGTACCTGTCTACCTAAACATGTAGAATTGCTTCAAGGAAAAGTAAGCACATTGTGAAGAACACACGTAACAGCTAAACATGTCAATAGGACGATTTTCATGACGCTATTATTCAGCTCAGTTGCTAACCGAACGTATCGAGTTTAAACGTGTGTAGACTCCTACACGTTCTATTTGCGCTGGCTGGCCATAGTACACGTGATTTTATTGAAAACGAGACTGGTTGTCTGCTCATTTTTGGAAGAGAAGATACGGTACTGGTGTGTACTGGTTGTGTCTATCTTTTCTCATAAAATTGTTTGTGTTTGTCTGCTGCACAATTTAGATTGTGTCATGCATTATTATATACGTGTGTAGTTGTTGTGGCGAGTAGTGATGTGGTCGGTGTGTTATGGTTGTAGGTTAGGTAGATCCGAGACCTGTTTCAGTCTTCCCAGCTTAGCTTTCGGAAATACTAAAACTTAAAAAGCCCACGACAAACAGTTTACAGTTGTGTCCAAATCCGGCAAAATTCTGATACAGTTTAATTAGCTTCGAAATAACATCACTGCAGCCACATGCAGCGTCAGTTGAAGCAGTCAGCCTGTTAATCAGCATGTATATGTGTGATGACTCGCACGTGTATGCAATATTACCGATGCTGACCTCATCTCCAAACTTTTCAGATACTCCTTGAATTTGACATCTTAACATGAGGACAGAATTACGAAGCAATGTATGCAGAAATAATGAACTCATGTGCATGAGAGTGTGTTGTCAGTAACCAGAAGAGAATGGAAGAAAGGCGGCATTGGTTTTGAAGTAAGTTTTAATGGATTAAAAGTGTGTTTTCCTTGATTTGGGAATATATTGTTACACTGGCAGAACAGATACGCTTAGGAATCGAAGCGAAGTCTTAGCTCGAATGTAACAATGAATGTCTATGGAAGCATGTACTGGAGCGCTAGCTTGTCGGAGGGACAGGGCCTTCACATCGGCTTACAATGCGCCAGTGTATTTATGTCAACCGGGTACCAAATACAGACATTCATTGTCAACAGCAATATACGTTGCGTTTCCAAAGGAGTGACAAGAAATTAAAGTTGAAGCATGGTTATTACAAACTTATATATTGTATTACTGGTTTTAAACCATTTCTACTGTTTGAAATAAAATGAAGTCACTTAATTTGTGTTTCAGATGAATTGAAGTTATTGAATGCCTGGAGAAGACAATGTGGAGAAGTCCAACAAACTTCAACCATTTGTGACTGTTAGAGAGGTAATGTAGATTGCCTTCTCATTTTGCCCTTGTACATTTGCATGTCATTATGACTGCATTTCTGGCTTAAAAAAGAGTATTTGACGGTTGAAAGAGAGTAAGGTGACACTAGGACCATGTGTATTGTGCACAAATATAATGCGAAATCCTTGCTATTTAAAACACAAAGGATGCAAGTAAATGAATAAACAAATTTTACTGATGATTGAGAATTATGTGAGATTCTATTTGTACATATACTATACAGTAATAATACAAGCTAATAAACTGCATGCCAGATAATTCTTTAACTGAGTAAAATATTTACCAGCAATAAACAATTTTACTGTATGTTACGAGTAAGTTACATCGGATAATTCCATCTCACAATAGTGACCTGAATCATGCTAATGCTGGTGACTGCTTTGTTACATTTATATAGCATAATTTCATTGATTTCAAAATTCATGGCTTACATCTTGTCTGTATTGACTGTTCTTTAGCACATACATTGTATACAACCTTTCATCACTTCAGGGTTGGCCCAGGTGTCTTTCATCGATAATAGTCTGTATTATTATTAAGTGCTAGAGCAAAGAATGTGCTTTGGCCACTTAGATTATCCGTCTTTAGTGTGTACCTCTGACGACAGTCACACTTGGATTTCTAATGGAACTGGGATAAGGAGACGGAGGGATATGAAACTCCGCTGTCAGAGCCCACAATGTTAGACTCGCTTTTGTTTTAGCCCGGGCAGTGGCGCCACAAAGCCTGGGTAGCGCAAAACAAGCCCGGAATGTCAAGACTGGATCGGGAATTATCGCCGCCTGCCGGACTGAGCCGATGTTTACGCTGACAGAGACGATGTCATATCCGACAGACTTGATCAATATAGTCAACACGCCTATTGCCATAATGCCCGCTAGGTTATGGTCAAATCCCCTACCGCTGTTCACTTCTTCACATACATGGAAAAGTATAACTCCTGATACCAAGAGATAATTGTGTGAAATTATACGCTATTCTATGAGGCAACCCAGAAGCTAGAGACCAGGTGATTTCCCTGGTTACAAACAGGGTGGGTCAAGAAATTCGTCAAGCAAAATGTTATACAGAAAAATGCCTATTTTCAAATCGATGTCAGCGATAGTGTGTTCGTTTGATTTGTGTAATTTACAGCTTTTAATATAGTCTTGGTGTTTATACAGAACGCATGTGATAGTTTTTGTTCAACCTGGAGCTGACTGATAACTCACGGAGTAGAAAAAAGGGTGTTATGTCCTGTCATAAACGAATTGTGTGTACGTTCGATACCCTGGAGTATAATGATGGAAAACATCACTTTCTTGTGCATGCTTATATAGGTCAAGCAAGGACACACGCAAAACTTTATGCGCGGCTGTCATGTTTTCGCAGTACCAGGTCTTTGGCCTATGCATTACTTACTTTGCTATCATTTATTGTATTTTTCTGTCTTGATCCGTGTTCATAACTTTAAAAACTTTGCTGCAGGCATGTGCATGTTCTTTGACTGATATGTTTTGTTGCGCGGAGGAATATTTTACTTACGACGATTCTTGTCACAATTTTTAAGTGTGAGCGTCAGATGAACCGGTTCTGATCATATAGAAAGATAGCACTTTAAATGGTCCATGTCACTTAGAATGAGTTCCTCAGTCCATTGAGAGGGGGCCTCCGTGGCTCAGTTGGTTAGCGCGCTAGCATAGCGTAATGACCTAGTAGTCTCTCACCAATGCGGTCGCTGTGAGTTCAAGTCCACCTCATGCTGGCTTCCTCTCCGTCCGTATGTGGGAAGGTCTCGCAGCGGCCTGCGGGTGGTCGTGGGTTTCCCCCGGGCTGTGCCATAATGCTGACCGCCGTCGTATAAGTGAAATATTCTTGAGTACGGCATAAAACACCAATCAAATAAATAAATCAGTCCATTGAGGTGTCTGAAGAGTTATGGTCATTTCACTAAATTGGAGAATGGCTTCGACATTTCTTTTAATAAGAAGCCACTACATTGATGCCACACACAGGATGACATCTGAGTTGAGTTCGGCTTGTTCAGTGTACGACTTGTCTGGTTGACGAAAATTGGCTTCTCAGTTCTGGATTTTCGAGGCATAAGTAATCATCACTACAAAAGAAAACAAATGTTTTTGTAAAGACAGTTTACAATAACAGAGAGGGCTAAAATGTTAAATTAGCATTTAAACTCAGATCTGATGTGTACAAAATTTGCTTCACCACTCGCATGAAAATCAACAGTATTCAGTCGGAACTGAATGGCACATTTTCACTCTCTTCCCTTAAATATATAAGTAAGTATACGATGCCAAATCCATATGTTCTATCAACATCAAATCGAACCAACCTCCACCAGCCTTACACCTGCTTATAGTTAATTATTCTTCTGCGCTATAAACTCCATATTATTACGCAATTTATTTTAGTGTTGTAAATAAATGCAATAAACACAAAAATAACTGAAGACACTCCGAGCAATATTTAATGCGTCTTGTTACTCATATAGATGTCTAATATTTTAATAGTTCTCAACATCTGCCTTTGTAGGACTGCACTCTGGAATTAGAAATTACAACAAAACAGCCGACTTCTTACTGCTGTTCACAGTTTAACAGAAAAAATTCTAACAAAGAAATTATTAAAGAAAAAAATGTGTAAATAAAACATGAATTGAATTTTTGACGAGTTCAATGTTCCATACTTTTACAGACTTTCTTTAAATACTGGTATGAATGAAGACGATTAATTCGACTGTAGAACAAGTTAAGCACCTCCTTTTGCTTAAGTCTAGATGATCACGTGTTAAAAAAGTAGAAGCGGGTAATGCGTGGAGGTTTGCTATTGCTTTGTGCATGGGTGTCAAACCTATCTAGCTTACCGTGTTTTTAGGGGTAAACATGGCTAGGATTCCCGGACAAAAATATTTTCTGCCCTTCACATGTTTCATGCGTTACATTTCAAACTAAACACCTTTTCCCATTACATCTTTAGCCAACCATGTACTTAAAAAGGGAAAGCAAAATCGTGTGGAGCTTTGTGTTAGGTTCTACACACATATCTTAGACCGTAAAATATAAGTCAAATCAATCAATATATTTATTCATTTCCAATAACATGCAATAACATGTGCGATTGACGAATATTAAACTTTCTACATTGCAAGCAATATGTCATGTATACGGTATCTGGAAGATGGACGCGATTCGTAACACAAGTGGTTCGGCACAGGTACATATATGACCAGGCTATTGGAAATGAGAATTGAGTGAGTGAGTGCTTGGGGTTTAACGTCGTTCTCAACAATTTTTCAGTCATATGACGACGAAGGAATCATTAGGGTGCATGTACGTGTAATGTGCCTCCTTGTTGCAGGACGGATTTCCACCGCTCTTTTATTTAGTGCTGCCTCACTGAGACGACTTACCGAAGGCAAGTAAGCCGCCCCGCCCGAGCCATTATACTGATACGGGTCAACCAGTCGTTGCACTATCCCCTTCATGCTGAACGCCAAGCGAGGAAGTTACAACTTCCTCTTTTAAAGTCTTAGGTGTGACTCGATCAAGGATTGATCCTGGATCTACCGGTCCCGAAGCGGACGCTCTACCAACTGTGCTATCCGGGCCGGTGAAATGAGAATTGAGTGAGTGAGTGCTTGGGGTTTAACGTCATACTCAACAATTTTTCAGTCATATGACGACGAAGGAATCATTAGGGTGCATGAACGTGTAATGTGCCTCCTTGTTGCAGGACGGATTTCCACCGCTCTTTTATTTAGTGTGTGACTCGATCAAGGATTGATCCTGGATCTACCGGTCCCGAAGCGGACGCTCTACCAACTGTGCTATCCGGGCCGGTAAATGAGAATTGAAGGTCGATTACTGAATATATACTGTGCATAGGATGTGCATAATATTGTACATATGTAGTTCTTCGTTCTGATAGCACCAATTCCACCAGTATGAATACACTATAATAACATATAGTATATTTTTACCGTTAAAGTTGTTGTCAGTTTGGGCTACACTGCACTTTTCCGGAGATAACTCCTTACTGATGTTACAAATATTGCGTGCATATGCTGTATATAAGGGTATAGTATCACGTTATGACATGATTGCTTGTGTCACAGCCACTGTAAATTAAGCAAACATCAATGAAATACATGTACGCCATCATGATGTCAGGTACATTTATAAAATGAATACGAAATATTTCAGTATAAAAAAACAAACACATCATATAGAGTGTTGACGTGTATTTTTTTGATGCACAGATTTTTTTGAGACATTTGTTACGTAATTAGAGGAGAGAGAGAGACTGGGTTATGTAAATTCACTAAGCGTTTTGACAATTAAATACGGGTATAATTGCCTTTCTCTCTGTATACGCGCGGGATTTTAATATATCCTGCCTTTTCTAGTGATGTATACATGCACAGGAATAATACGATCCATATAAAACACAATATATCCCGGTCTAGTGCATTGTTATAAAATATATAATCATCAAGCAAGCAATTCATTTCGAGAACAATACATGCATTATTGATATAACCGATCTCCCGATAAGACTCTTGTATAAGGAGCTGATGATAACCTGTATGCCTCAAGGCAAAATCAATCTGACCATGCAGGATCGATCAATCGATATATTCCCCTTATGGTCCATATAACCTATATGATTCACTAAGAGCCGGTGTACATATACATTATAAATATAACCTTTCATGAACCAACTGTGTTCCATGCAATAATAAGCCCATTAAAGATCGACCACGCGGATCTGGCTTTAGGGTAAATTAATCGGTCATATCGCAACAGATCCTCATTTTAAGAAGGGTGTTGCACCACAACCTTTTTTTTTTTTTTTTTTTTTACTAGGCAAAATGTCAGTGGATACAAATTGCCATCATGTCCTATAGGTCTTGAGGACTGATCACATATTTGTCCCCTTCGCCTGCCCCCTTCGATTTCTAGCTAAAGGTCTACCATATAGAATATAAAGCTTGTGACATGAAATACCAGACGTGTGCTTTTCAGACACTATACATGTGTGTATACCAACAACATAAAACAATGTTTTTTAGTCACGCAAATCATAGCCGTGACGTTTAGATTATATAGCTTTTGAAGAAGTTTAGTATACATGTAGCTTAAAACTGCAGAGAACTGCGCTATTCAGGGGTTATCTAGAAGACAAGAACACTTTTTCCATTCTTGTTTACGTATTTATTTGATCGTTGTTTAAAGCTATACTCTACAGTTTGTTTCTTTTTGAGTGGCGCTCAATTGTATAGGTGCATGGCCAAGGCCGGAAATCTGAGGTAAACCACTGATTTTTGGCAAATTTCCTACGTGACATCTGACGCACAGATACGGGCATTACATTGGTGGACATTTTCTAGAGTCACGGTATGGTAATGATCAAATGAGCTTGGACGACCGCTTATTTCCACCAAGGCTCCACAAGCAGTTCATGCCGGAGTGGAAAACCAGCAGTTTTCTAGCTGTATAAGACCGGCCTTGCATGAAGTTAACCCGTACCTCGTGTGTTCTACCGATTGACATGCTCTCACACGAGCCCTTCGTTTTCACCCCTCTTACTTTCATTCACTCTGAATTTATTCTGTTCGGGTTGAAGTCGCATTGGATAACATGTATACTTAAACTCATCGTTCATTAAGATACCGAGACAGCAGGTGACGTAGTATTTAATCATTTTCCACTTAAATACACCAGTTGCTATTGTTCGGGGGCGGGGGATGCGGTGAAATACACCAATTAAGTAACCAAATAACTGTACGCATATAAAACCTAGCACAATATCACACAGCGAGTCAGTTTTTAGAATTCGGTGAGAATATTGAGGACGTCATAGTGAGTACGGCTGTTAGCCTTCAATAGTTCAACCTGGCAATCACCGTGACGCACGCAGGTGGTGGTCCGCTGTGCACCAGCTCTCGGCTCGTCAAAGATGTCCGGATGTAATAGCCATCAAACTAATAACGGATCATTCGTTCGGTTAATTTTGCTCTAACCGTTTATCGCCAATCGTGTTATTGGCGTTTCAATGTACGAGTGGATGTATATAAGAGCTATTCAAAAAGCTGACATGACCACAGATGGTTCACCGATCATAACAGTCAGGAAAACATCACTGGCAGTTACAGGCATTGCCGTGCTATGCAAAACCCTACAAACTTCAACGGTGAATGAAATACCACTAAACGATGCGTGGTCTTCAACGACGAAACGTAACAGTGAGCAAACGGTCCCACGGGTTTAGTCGATCGCTTACTGTCACCGATATCAAACGATCATTTAGAATGGGAGAATTTATACAAATTCCAAAGCCGGGTTTGAACCTAGAGATTTCATCCAAGAGATTGAAAGTCAAACACCTTATTTACCTCTTGGCCACATGTATATATGAGAAAAGTTAAAAATGACCTTTGTGGCTTTCAAAAGTCTTTTATGCGGTTGCATTAGACCTCATATAGTGAAATAGGCCTAGATGAACACGCGGAAACAGAAATTCAGCGGATAATCAAATGGTTACCGTTGCGAGGAGAGAAGATTGAAGAATTAGATAAATAAAGGGAGATAAATGGGTATGGATTGTCAATAATACTGATCAGTATAAGTGAATATAGGAAATTGTAAGAGTTGGAATCCATTTAAATCAGATGTCGAGTATATTTAGTGTGTGTATATTGCACAGCTAAAGTTCATCGTGAATCCGAGCTACCTTTTCCAAGTAGGCCTAACCTTGTCGAACTGGGGTGAGTTGAAAAGAAGTCGGATTTCACCGGTGATATGAGTGACCATTTGTCAACTGTAATATCACACTGTCACCACTGCTCTGAATTTACTCTCTGTGTTGTAGTCTATCGGATTTTGCCTGGTTATTTTTGTCGAGCTAAGTTTGTCATTCGTGTTAAGTTGCACTTTTACTTTCATATTTCATTGATGCATGAGTTCGTGTTGTATTGTTTTTGATCGGTACCATAACAGGACTTGTATGCAGTTTTAGCAATGGTAGCATCTAAGACAGCCTTCGTAATAGGCCTATATTCTTATACGCACACGTACATACTTTGGACATTCACGTTGTAGATTACTCTGTAGACTTTTCTAATTGATAGTGAAAACCGCAGATGTGAATATTGCGATTTATTAGTTTGTATGAATGTTTTTTTCTATACAGAGCATCAACACTTGTAAAAATGAATATATGGTGCTCAATGCACGCGTGCATAAATATGGAATCGCATTAGGACACGCAGCCTGCACAAATGTTTTCGACAGTAGATCACACTAGGGCAATTGGAATAGATTCCCTGTAGACACTGAAGCAAACATGAGTGTAATCAGCCATGTCTAATTACGGCTCAAAGGTATGTTCTGGACAAAGATCAGCAGGCTACGTGTATAAAAATATATACACGCCAAGAACACCTCGCAGCAAACACACATGCACGTCACGGATACATTACGTACCTACTCACGAGGCATAGGCCCATATGCATGTGCCGTCGAACCAAGGGTCATCATGGGTTTGGGAAGGCTCTGTTTCCACAAAGAAGGGCAAAAGCGTTGTCTACAGAACACAGCGTCGATTTACTTATTCTGATTGACTAAAGCTGCACTTGGAATCGTAGAGACATTTGATCTTGCATGAAAAGATGCAAATAAAGCAGAATCGTTTGTGTCTTGGTTCAGAGAAGGGATTAACTCAAGTACATATACCCAAGCGATGAAAAGCCAAATGGTTTATAGCTGACCGAGCATTGGATAGTTCCAAAGGGTGAAACCGTATTGTTAGGCTAGCGTGGTAAGTCATCGTTCAATGTTAACCCTTTGGAGTCTTTGCTGATAGTATGCGAATATTCGATTTGCATTGTGCCTTGCAGGCATATGTACCAATAAGATCGCATGTCTGCTTGCAAGGAATGGTCATGCACCACTGAGTATTCCGTCATGCACCGGTCAAACGGTCAAGTGACCAAAAGGAATGATATTAAAGTGGACATAGCGTGAACATCTTAATTGGCCATGCATATTATATATACCGTGTGCAGGCATCATACAGGCTTTTCTTTGGAAGAACAGTCAGCTTCACCGAAGACACTTTCTGTTGAGCTGAAAAACTTTCAGGGAATTGACATTAAACTATGTTTAAATCGTTTTAACAGTTTCCATAAACCGGATACGTTAAGCTAACAGAATTTAAACGGCCTGTAATTATTAGCAAAAGTGATCAACGTCATATAATTGACGAGAGACAGCCGAGCTGCTCTGGTTTTACTTTCTGTGTTGTAGTCTTTTATGACATCATGTATGGTCTCCTATTGGCCTTTGCCTGGTTATTTTCCTCAAGTTAAGCTTGTTTCTCATGTTATTTATTTCTTTGGTTGGTGTTTTACGCCGTACCAAAACTATTTCACTTATACGGCGGTGGCTGGGATTATGGAGAGTGGAAACCGTGAAGACAGGCCTTCAAACGTACGGCCGGAGAGGAAGCCAACATGAGCTAGACTTGAACTCACAGCGTCCGCACTGGTGAGAGGCTTCTCGACTCATTGCGCCGAGCTAGTGTGTTAACAACGGAGGCCCCCCAACTCCTAAGATTAAGATAGGCTACATTAATTGTATCTTAATCCCAGCTCACTCGTGTTAAGAAATTTTAGTTTTGCTTTAGTATTCACTCGTGTATGATTCCGCTGTTAATAACCGCAGAACTGCACCATGATCATACTTTCGCTTTCGACATTTCTTTCAACCTTAGCACGCTATAACACTGCAAAATTGTGTATGCATTGTTCAGGCCCGGCGATTATGAAGGCTTTTTTCAGACCTGTGCCAGATCTGTTGGTTCCTTCAACACACTTGACCAGACGCTAAACTTGGGCTAACCATAAGCATTTTTTTTTTTTTTGATGCTGACAAGAGATACTGATGAACAGGTTAGCACACCAGAGCGGCGCAATGATTTAGGAGCCTTCCACCAATGCGGTCGCTGTGAGTTCAAATCCAGCTCATGCTGGTTTCCTCTCCTGCCGTACGTGCGAAGGTCTTGCAGCAACCTGTGGATGATCGTTGGTTTCCCCCGGTCTCTGGCCGGTTTCCTCCCATCATAACGCTGGCGGCCGTCGTATTTTAAGTGAACTATTAAGGCGTAAAACACCAATCAAACAAATAAATAAATAAATAAATACAGAGAACAGTACTCTTACCGTCCATCGCTTAATACCACTTTAAGGTTCCGAGAACAATGCAGCAGGGGTATTAAGAAAATGCCCAAGCCAAAATAATTAGCTTTCACAAAACATCAGCCTCATCTGCGCATGGGTTAACCTTTAAATTGGTTTTTAATTATGGTTCCAAAAAATTGTACAGCGGCTTGCACGATATATTTGCAAACCTTTGAATCATTTTAACACTGTAAATAGTACAGGTGCGAGTCTGATATTTACTGAAAGGCAATTGTTGAAGCTATTCTTAGCAAATACAGAATTTTTTTATTTCATAAGCGAATATGGATTCCAACACACCCATTGATTCGGTATAAACCTGGAAAGCATAGCGCAGACAGGCACCATCTACAATATGACACCTTTTATGCCAGTTGGCACCTTGCTCCACCTGCGATGGTCTCTAGCCAAGTTGGATTCTTCAATGAAGAGTGCATGGTTCGACCATCGTCGTGCAGCTATAACTGTCTTCAGTTTCAGACAAAAGTTAAATAACTCACACGCAGCTTTCAGAAAGGATTCCGCAATAACTGGACAAATTCATGTCAAGTCCAACTGAAAAGTACCCTCATTCTCGTTAACCGAAAGTTGTCGCCTTTGCATTAGAATCGCTCTAATCCATACTTCAACTTTTGGGGAAATGCTCATATGTGCAGCTGAGACGTCTATGAGTATGGATAGACACTTTTTAACTTTTGTCAGTGTAAAGCATCGATGGATACAACACGCGACACAGGTACCTAATCGTCACAGGTGAGCGATAAGATCCCAATAGGCTGTAATAGATTACTATGTCAGAATATTCCCCCAGAGCTACATCTACCCATAAACCTGACCACCGGTGTACAAATGAGAAAGCGCTAAACAGAGCCTACGGCGTTGAACACCAACTAAATGAATATTATATACATCATTAAAATATAGCAAACAATAACGTATCACAATTGTATCCATACCCTCCCCTTCTGAAAGCCGTCATAAATATTCTAGAGAAAGACTTATACAGGGCGCCACCTCCGTCAACAACAAAAACACAAATATAATCTGTCTTTTCATAAACAGTATAGTTTTATTAGTTCCGGTCATGTATACATATCAATACTGAAACACGACTAGGGACTGGACTGCACGCATGGTCAAGGACGGTTTTAGTGTTAAAAATAACACATATAGGGACGATTCATGTAATATCACACAACGATTTTATTCATAGTACTAATTATGTGTGTGTAAATCTGTACCAGCCAACTTCCGACGCATCCTATAAAGAACAATTAAAGGAATTAATTTAAACGGAACACATTAGTCCAAACCTCGATCATTGTAATTACGTGAATTAGCTAACCGCCAACGGCATTACCACACTGCGCGCATGTGTAAATAGAGATGCAACGGTGATTAGTGTAATTACGTCTGCTCTTTCACAAGCACAACTGGTCTTCCTGTTCGTACGCCAACAGGATGGATTTCGTTTCTCTGTTGATCACCTACAACAATACCGCAGCTGGCAAATGTCAACTGCAACCAGCGAACATCGTTATAAGTTCAACGCCTTTGTCAGTCTTGAGGTATCTGCCGACGGGCCAAGCACCAGCCGATCGGCAAATGACTCTGTTATCCACACGTTGCACAACCAGCTCAACCCCAGCCAGTGAAAATTATCAGACACATGTGGAAATGGTTTGTTCGCAACTTGAATAACACAAAGCAAAGTAGGAGGTACTGAGATATAAAGGTAACCGCCCAACGCAATAAATCTATCTGTTGCAATCCAATCGTACAGCCTATACCACCGCCACGGAATGCCGTCAATCCTCTGATGCTCTTTGCTTTTTATAGGACTTCTTCAAAGGAACGTCTGATGAATCAAAACATATACACACGTTGGCAAGGTTAGCAACCCTAGGCTGGTACAGGTATTCTGCTGTGTCTTTTAGATTATTTAATAGTTTTAGGTAGGCCTACTGGTTTAGCTATTGTAAGCAATCTAATGTTAACAATGAACGTAAATGAACATGTATAATCAATGTTACATGACAATTCATACAGAAAACTTGCAAATATACACTGCACCAACAAAATAACCAGCGTCTATAAACTGTAAAACATACCTATACAGTGCACAAAATTGGAGGTTTTTAAAGTGTACAATCAAACTGTAGATTTTCACTCCATGCAATGGTATTCTGCTTTATATGGCCCATTATAATAAATTACCTGGCCGTTTTTCTTTGGTTTGTGGAGGGGGATAAATGGAATAGCTAGCAGGAAACAAATACACCCTACATTACAGTAGCATACAAGACTTGGAAATATCACAATGAGCAAAAAATGACCCCACCCACCACCAAAAAACAAAACAAAAAAACAAACCAAAACATGAAAGTAAGAAAATATCAAGAAAAGCATTTATATATATATATATAAAGAAATTTGTGTCAAAACTTCGTTACCTGTGATTTCTAGCAAAAAGAAGACTGATGTATCTAGTATGGATGACTGTATAAGGCTGGCTTAACTTGTCACAAAATAATATACATGTATATATATTATACTGATACTGAATTCATGCTACATTAATAACACAAACTGCACAGTGTAAATTTACAATCTCTAAGCTATTCCATGATGGTACTCCCTATATATATATACAATAAAACTTTAATCTATGATTTACCAGGAGTATTCTATTTACGTCTACCATTTTTGTGCACCACTTCAGCCTTTAGTAGATCATACATAAATTAAAATACATGTCCATAAGCATAAAATCTTCAAGTCATGGACAGAGTACAAGTTTCCTTTATAAACACACGTAGTTTTAAATAGTAGCACACAAGTTCTTTTTTTTTTTTTCACAGAAAATATCTCCATGAAAACTGTCCGTCAGCACCAGTCATACAGCCTGCTCTCTGTAGGCTTACATCTTAAGTCAGCAGATGGCCTTCTAACATATCTCTGACATACCATCAAATGCTCCAGCAGAACCATATGTGTTTATCCGATTGTCCCAGATCCTTTGCCAGTGCACTTCAAACAGCTGAATCTGTAACAGAAGCGATAGAGAGAAATGGTGGAGTCTTACACATAACTCAATTGGACATGTATACAATGGGCAGCTTATTCCAAGCATCGGGAGTCACTTATAGGTGCCTCCACCAGTCATAAAAATAACCCAGCTGTGCTCATATGCTGAAGTAATTAGTGTTTCTTAAACCTACATCAGAAAACTCTCAGGTCATCAGCAAAATTCAGCTTATCAACTTTTTTTTTCTAGTGGAAATGATATACTCTTAATTTCTAGAAAGCTGTAGTTTACATTGACGGTACACTGATTTATGTGCATAATTTATGAACTCTACCTGTATACTCTATACATGTGCATGCATGTCCAATTACACATGTTTCTTATGGATTGGTGGCATGCAAAGAGTGTGATGTCAGGATGATCACTGTACACTGCCCTTTCATGTATCGTTCAGTCTAAAATTACCAAAACTCAACATACTTTGCAGCTGAGGCTTCTGACTATATCAATGCCCTGGGCTAGTGTTAATGGTATGCCAAACTACTCCCAACTGGTCAACCAGACACTTAAATTAGAACACAGTAATATTTCACTGTACATACATGAAGCCAAAAGTTTTTAATGTGAACATATGCTGAGTCTGACTCAAAATCATGGCTGAGCTTATATGTGAAGACAAAAAATGTGCTTGCTAAATATTGTAAAGCAATATAATACTCAGAAAAGAATTTTGCAATTAAACCCATAGCAGTATGCATCAGCAGTGACAATCACAGTGTGCAACATACAATGTACATGTCCTTTGGATGTTGGATCGGTGCTGACTCAGATATTTATGGCGCTGACTCACTGATACTATCAGGCACTTGACCAATGAGGTTGCATGTTCGAAATCAGCTCTTGCTGTTTCAGCTATGGCTTTAAGTCAGGAGGTCTGTCAGGTACATGGCAAAGGCTGGAGGTTTACATCATGCAATACAGTTTCCTTCACCATAAACCTGACTGCCATCACATAAATGAAAAACTTCTTGAGCAAAATGGCTGCTTGGTACAGTGTACACTTTAAATGTACATTGGGGCCTCAGTGGCTCAGTTGGTTAGCGCGCTAGCACAGCGTAATGACCCAGCAGTCTCTCACCCATGCGTTCGCTGTGAGTTCAAGTCCACCTCATGCTGGCTTCCTCTCCGGCCGTAAGTGGGAAGGTCTGTCAGCAACCTGCGGATGGTTGTGGGTTTCCCCCAGGCTCTGCTTGGTTTCCTCCCACCATAATGCTGGCTGTCGTTGTATAAGTGAAATAATCTTGAGTACGGCGTAAAACACCAATCAAATAAATAAATAAATAAATAAATAAATAAATTAAATGTACGCTGTATTAAGATACCATTGGCTACACATGCACTTATTCACCACCAATTCATGACAACAGCAAATTGCTATTGCGTGGGGTATTTCTTGTAAAAGGTGCCCGGTTGTAGATATAGGTTGTCTTGCACAAGACTCACCCTAGTTTGGCCTTACTATTATTGGTGTAATGCCATAAAGGCAAACCACGCATGACTGGATCTTTATCTGTGGGGAAGAAATTGTCTTTGAGAGCTGTAAGCTCGGGCATACCAACTCCTGTGAGACATGGAGTGCACAAACAATCCTTCAATATCAGCCAGAGCATGGTCAGCCTGTCAATAAGACTTTAAAAACAGCTAAAACACAGTGAAACAATGTGTACTAAGTGTACAGCACTATGTCCCTTAATGACTTAAAGAATTTGTACAGTAACACAGTCACCTAGCACTTTGATGAATTCATTTAGACACTCATGTGCATGTAATTCAATGAGTGATCAGATATATTTCCAAAAAAGGCTGGCCCAGGGTCTTGCGCAAGACAACCTATATCTATACCCTGTCACCTTTAACAAGAATAACCCTGCACAATCTCATGTCATGGCTGTAAAAATCAAGCTTAATGTGACATCTGTGCATACAAATCACCCCAAAACCAATTTTTCCAATCCTATTATTAAGATGGCAAGATAAAAAATAACTACAAATTATTCATGTATGTGATATTCTGAAGTCCTTCTCTTGTGATCCTGAACCAATTTGATAGAAACGCAAGTCTAAGAACAATTTTGATCCATTCTTCATATATTGTAAACAGTGGCCAATTTCCAGAGTGTAAGCTCGTCAAGATAGAAGTATATTCATGTACAACTTAATATAATTTTCTTGCAAGTCTTTCATCATGGTATGGTATTACAACGCACTGTGTGGATTTTCCAAACACTAGATTTCTCAAATACTATACTGTATGTATATAAATGCAAATATATTATTTCTTTATGTTATGAATCAATTCATAATTAAAATATGAACTAATATTAAAATAAGGACAAGAAACTTACCTAAATGTTGAAACCAATCAGCTGCAATTGCTAACTACTGAATGTTCTGATTTCTGATGACACAGACTCCGGCTGTAAGTGTTGTGGTGTGTTCAGTTTGTCTTGTTCATTCCACTGAGAGCAGAAATGTCCTGATAGTCTGTTCCAGTCACCATCCCTGTAACTAAGGGTACCAAAACCACAGATACTGGTACTGGAAAAGGTGTCATTAAAAAGATTGTCATTGAGGCTGTCTCCATGTGTACAGGAATTAAGAGTGTTTGACTTTGAGTCGCCATCTCCGTGGTTTTTGGGATGCTTGAATTTTTTTTTTGAGGGAGAAACACAATATGTTAACGGTTGTAATCTCGTTGGTTTGACTTTGTCCATTGTGATACTGCTTGCATGGCCTTTAACAGTTATTACACATTCCTGTTGCACATTTGTAACATTTCCAGACTGCAACTCATGTGTAACTGAACTAATATCCCTTTTTCTATGCTTCTTTGCTCTGTTGCAACAGGAGGCATCTTGCATACATGGCACTGGCCCATTCTTCAAAGGAATATCATGATGGTCCAAACAACCTTCTTTCAACGATGAGCCAGGGGTTAGTATGGCTTCAGAGCTACTGTTCCTGCAACTGTTTATAGAGGTACGGCCTCCAGCCTGGGCCAAAACAACACTGCTTATGCTGTTTACTACTGAAGGTAATGTCATTTCTGTCATATTGTCCGGGGTGTCAGGAGGGCAACTTGACCTAATTTTAGACCAGTTTTGCTTTCTCTTCATACTATTACCAGCACTACTACTGATGTCTATACCAGAGTCACTTGGCATGACACCACGTTCTTTCCCATGCACAGGTTCTCCAAAGGGTCTCACCATATTACGCTTAATTCTGCCAACCTCTGGGTTAGACAGCGATCTGTGAATGCCTTCCACCATTGTAGGCTCGGGTCTTTTCAAGGAGACAGGATTAGAGACAGAAAATCTGTCTGCCTCATTACTGGAGTCATAGTCACTGGTATCATCCTCAACTTGAATTAAGTCAGACTGAGAGCCGAGCACATCACACTTTGTTACCTCACCCGCTGGGATATCTGGAGACTGAACAGATGTCTTTGTATAGTAAATATCTGCACCTGTTATGTCTTTCTCTTGGTCAAACTTGTGCAAGTGGATACCTTTAGATGTAGCAAAGAGTACAGGAACCTGAAATGTTGTTGGAGTTAAAGGTGATTCCTTGCCTTGAGCAAGATGTTTTTCCCTTAACTTCCCAATGCTTACATGCAGTTTAGGCTTCCCTTGCCTGTCCAACATTTGCCCTCTGGAAGCACTATCAAGGTCTACAACAGAGTTGTTTCTTCGACATGTGAAAAGTGTTTTGGCAATGTTGCGAAGTTCCTTTCGACAGAGGCTAAAAACAGCAAACACAGCAGGAAAGCTGCATCTTGCCCATGTCAAAATTGTGTCTACATCACTTGGTAATGAAAACTTCATTACAACATGATCACTATTTAAAACTTCTGCACTGTTGTGTCCCATTTCATAGAAGTTTGCCAACAAATAAGGAACATACAAAAGTAACCACATCAAAAAGGTAAAAAAGGCAAATCTGCTTTGGTGTAATTCTTTGGTTTTCAAAGTCTGGTGTTGATCCATGTCATAAAGATTTCCATGTTGAAGGTTATCTCTGGATTTCTCTAAAACAGCCACTTTAAGAATATATATATAAACTCCAGTCAATACAAAAAACGGTATAATAAAACACAACAGGCACATAAATATTACATACAGTAAAGGTACTTCACTAGCAATAAAACATAAATACTTTGATGGGTAAAAAGTGGACGGAATTACATCAGTGATGATAGGGAAACACATTGCTAAAGCTTGGATCCATGTGTAAGCTATCATGCCTAAGATCTTTTTGAAGGACAGAATCTCTGAATACTGCCCACAGTCTTTAACTGCCACACATCTGTCAATCGAAAGAATTGTCAAAGCTAGCGTAATCTGAATGTTAAGCAACTGTATTGCAAAGGTATGAAACTGACAGACCGAAGCATTGTATATCCATGACTGGGCTAAACTTGTGCTGACAATGACTGACAGATTCACCACACAGTCCAATAAACTCACTGCACAAAGGTTTACTGTAAATAACGTCAAGGCTTTCCAGCGATCCTTCCTGTTCCTCAATAAACAACCAATCAGTAGACAGTTTCCAAAAAATCCGACAGTAGTGAAAATCCAAATGAAAGTGGTTGCTGCTACAAGCTGACCTTGAGTGTTTTCCATCCATGGTATCGAGCTATTCACAGCATCTTCCATCCTCATTTCATTCCGGTCATCAGTACATAGGCTTTCAAACAGATCACTGCCTTTTTCACTTTTCCCGATACTCTTTCAGGAGACATCCATTATCGAAGGTGATGTTTACACTATCTTTAAAGGGTCAATATTCATTTACACGCGCTCACCTTTCCACAGTTGTTGACATCAATAATTTATCACGCCAGCTGACAATCAAGGAACCGCTTAGACCTGCAAGCTCCCTGTTCAATCCGTCTCATCTCTCACTGAGCCTGTGTAGGCCTACCACAAACGTAATCGTAGTATTATAAAACCCCGTCTTTCTTTACCGTGAACAGAGCCAGTGTGTATTACGGTTGATAACAGCTTACTCCACTCATTTGACTTCTTCACGACTGCCTGGAACAAATTCCCCTGAAGCTGACAGACGATAGTTGTTTTTCAGAGCAGACGACCCGAACTCGGAACTGACAGGTCCGTCAACATAACACGAATATCCTCATAATTATCAGCGGGAGGCGAGATAATTACTGAGCCATACATGTTTGGCCGAAAGCCACCCGCCTGCACGCTGCTTAGTCACATTTCTTATTTTCTCGGCCACTCCAAATCGCCTGCAGATCGCGTACACGCAAGGGCTTGTTCCCTGCCGAAAGGATCAAGTGACAGCCATTCCATACACGTCGAAGTGTTCGGGACATTCCGTCAAGAGCCTCGGAGAAGTCCGAGCAGAGTCATTTCCGGTTCACTGTGAAAGACGCGACTAGCGGAGTAAAAGTGTAAACAGCAATCCGATTATAAGGGAGGTAATGTGAGACTTGTCCAGGCACGGCCTGATTTTGAGCATTTTGGTCTGTATTTTCTATTGATCATAAAAATCATTCCACAGAAATAGGTCAGCTTCATTAAACAACCGCTGGAAAAACATGCCCAGGTTACACGAATAGCCAAGATATTTATAGATATACATGTATGTAAGATATAAGATTACCCTTTTAGCAATGCTTTCATGCACATCAGTACATACCTATATGAGTATATAGGCTTATTGCGACATATGACAGATTTACAAATAAAAGTAATAACCGAAAAGCTTATTTACCTTCAAACACAAACCTACGGAGCGAAAAAAGTGACATACTAAAAAAATAATTTTTTTTTTTCAAGATAAAAAAAAACAATACATTTGGGAAGAGAAAATCAGTTTAACTGGCCAATCACAGGTTGTTTGCCATCAATCAGCCAATATGGCAGCCACAGACGAATATGTCTTACTGATAACCACATATTTTGACTAGCTAAGGTCAATTCCAGTCTGTTTAAATACACATATTCTCAGCTGCCACGCTACAGTGCTAATGAACTGCATGTTTATGTACGACCTTACTTGACGGGAACGTCTAGGAACAGTGACGTACTGAAAGAATAAAACAGTGCAATGCTTTAGACCGACTTCTAGGCGGGCAATGTATTCCCTATATCAAAGAGGCAGCTTATTAATAAACAGATTTCAAAGATACATATATGGAGTAAATAATAATGAAATACAAAATACAGCGTGCAGCCCGCTCTTATATAGCCTATATAGTTGAATTCTTTCAATCTCAACTACAACAGACTATATGGGAGACACTATCCGAATACATGCACCTGTTCTATTCGTTCCATGGTGGAACTAAGGCCAACTGTATATACGTTAGGACCAAAGGTCTTATCTTCATGTCACATACATGTCTAAGGACGGCTGTGATCAGTTTTAATCTTATCGTAATATTTGATTGAATGTTTACTTTGTTAATAATAATCTCAGATTGTTGGAGGTTATACTGTAAAACGTGTTGGCGTCCGTCGTCATCTAAAAGAACATTTTGGGACTGAGAAAGTGTAATTTGAAAGCGATGAAAGTTAATTTGCAGAGACATAATGGTTCTGATGATTGGGCATAGCCCTCTATAGGGCCTACAGGGTGTCCCAGAATATAGATGAGATTATAGCGTTACCCTTATCATTGGTCCATTATGTCGGGGGCCGCGACTTTTTAACTCAGTCCCCCGTCATTGAAGTTGGGGGTTAAAAAAAAATATTTCTCTTCCCAACAATTTTTCAACAATCCATATTAATTTTAAAAAACAGATAATTTCCACCCACTCAGTGTGGTATTGTTTTTACCTGGGACAGATATATAGTTCAGGCAACTCGTGCATGGTGGCGTGGTATCATTTGTGACGCCTGATATTCAAAGACAAGACAGAATACAACTGCTTTCTTTACTCCAAGTCCATTTCATTTGTAAGATGGCATTGTGACTTTCAAAATAAACAGACCACTTTTAAATAAAGTGTGTATCATGTGAAACGTCATTTCGGGCTGAATCCAATCAGGGTTTTCGCGACTGAACAAACAATGTTGAACAAGCTGTATGAAGCATTTGTAGAGACGTCAGCAATTTATTTTTCTAGCTGCTATAAACATTCTCTGCAGCGTGATCAACATAACCTGAAAAGTTCACGTAGAACCTCAATGTAAAAAATAATCAAGAAAACCAAATTTGGAATCTGTTTGAAAAGGCGTGTCGCATCATGCGTGTTTTTATTTAAATGCAGCCTCTTCCTTCAAGGGTTATATGATACATGTATAGCGAGACAAAAAATCGTGTATCATTTCGACATTGTCAATGTACAGCTCATAAAAATTACGGTAGGACAGAAAGTCTAGCTGCATTCATTCACTTTTGGTTTCAGTGATCTTTGCATGGTGCATGGATTTAAGCCATTAAGATGCCTGTTGGTGTAGTACAGGTGAAAATAACGCCTCGCTGGAAATATAAATGTTCACCGTATACATGTCAGTCTGCATGTATACACAACGAATGGGTAGAAGAAATTACGATAATCAGAAGTACGTAGGCCTGATACAGTAATCAACCACCTGCATAAGGTGAAAATACCTGTATGTCAACATTACAGTTTTTCTGGAAATCTGTTTGCATATATAAATGATACAACATGCATGTGAGTTTTATATTGAAGATAATTTCGGAAAAAGTAAATCAATGCTAAAGAAAGTAGCATCAGTTTCTGTACGTGTTGTGTAATATAAGAGATGAGGTGCATCAGATAAATTTAAATTAATTTATTTATTGACGTATTCATAGATATGGTGATGTTAAATGAACAAACGTTTAAGTTCACATTTGAAATGTTTCCGTCCAGCGGATATTTGTCTTTTATGCCGACTTTCTATATGAAACCAGACAAAACGCCTGTTATATCACTAGTTTAATACTCTTAAACACTGTGAATAGACTAAAGTTTAAATCTGAAAGTCAAGTTCAGGTAATAATAGATCAACAGGGATAGGCCCGGGCAGGCAAGTTCATGCGCGCGTGATGATAAAATGGAGGAGCGTGGTTATAAAATATTTACTTACACCATTAGTGGGCTAAATATGAACACCCGTATGTCAAATACACCAGAGGTGTTTTAAGAGCACTATATTTATGCACTTCACTATAAAAATAAAACAGCCGAAGACTCCACTGCAATATATTAACGCGGCTATAGGCTTAATTTAAGAGATGAACAAATATTTGTTTAAGCATATTGTAGATAGGATGTCTACATACTTTTCAGAAAAATACACGCACCGAAGTTTTTATTATGAACTTCAACAGTTTGTATTACATGGCTTTGCACATTTGCTTAAAGAAATATTAATCATAAAAAAATAATAAATTCAGTGTTAGGCCTATATATGGGGAGTGAATTCTTTATCCTGAACGATTACTAGACTATTCACAACGGCCTTGTAATCCTCAGACCCGAGGTTTCGTACATATATTTTAGATTTCACAAGGCTGATGAAACCTCGCCATTTTTATTTGACTCACTTTGCATACCTAGCAATTTACTTGCTATAGATGTATATCGTTTTCTTTCACTGGTATGTAGGCCTATATCCCCATTAAGGGCATAACGCTGTTGTTTCAAACGACTTACTTAGCAACTTGAAGGGCAGTTTGAGCTTCTACCACCATCAACGATATCACTATTCACAATATCATAACCATAATTACAATTTTTAGTACAATTATGATTCAGACCAAAAGCTGTTACAACAAATAACGGTAAAAATTAACTTTTATTTTAATTCACATGTTATGTAATAAAATCTTAACTTAAATTATATGTTAAGAAATTTTGGATTAGTGAATACTAGCTGATTCTGTGTATACATTGTGTTAAATTGTTTATGACAGAGTAGGTATGTGACTGATCCATTTGGATGAAACGATCAGCGGTGGTATAGGTCTAAAATAGCATATTCCACTGGTGTGACAAGGTACATAACTCTAATGACAGTAACAAATTGAACCGTTTCATGTGGTTACCTCCCTTCTCATTTGCAGTTCAATCAGTAATCCAAACTGTATGCTCAAATGGAATTGTGACTAAGAAAAGAAAAAAGTTCGCGAGAACGTTTCTGTAGAGTGCATATGTAGCAGAATATATACATCCCTAGATATCTATTGATTTCATTCTGATTTTATACGCTTCTCATGATCATACCTCTCATACGATGGCAGTCACATTTAGTTTTATCTTTTCTCATAAAACTGTTTGTGTTTATGTCTGCTGCACAATTTAGGCGCGTAGTTGTTGTGGCGGGTAGTGATGTGGTCGGTGTGTTGTAGGTTAGGTAGATCCGAGATCTGTTTCAGTCTTCCCAGCTTAGCTTTCAGAAATACTAAAAAGTAAAAAGCCCAAACAGTTGTGTCCAAATCCGGCAAAATTCTGAAACATTTTAATTAGCTTCAAAAAAAAAAAAAAAAAAAACATCACTAAAGCCACATGCATGACACGCAGCCTTAATTTTAGCAGTCAGTGTGTTAATCAGCATGTATGATGACTCGCATGTTTATGCAATATGATCAAGCGGTTGCTGTGAGTTCAAGTCCAGCTCATGCTAGCTTCCTCTCCGGGCGTACCAGGGAAGGTCAGTCAGCAATCTGCGGATGGTCGTGGGTTTCCCCCGGGCTCACTGGTTGTAAACCAGTTGTACTGTTTGAAAATAAAATAAAGTCACTAATTTGTTTTTCAGATGAATTGAAGCTGTTCAAAGCCTGGAGAAGACAATGTGGAAAAATCCAACAGACTTCTCCCGTTTATGTTTGTTGTAGAGGTAATATAGATTGCAATGTTATTTTGCTCTAGTGCATTTGCATATCATTATGACTGCATTTCTCGCTTAAAAAGAGTATTTCATTGGTGTAAGGGAGTAAGATGACAGTATCACCATGTATAAAGTACACAAAAATAATGCAAAATCCCTGCTATTTAACCCAATGCATGCAAGTAAATACATAAGAAAAGTTTTCTGATGATTGAGAATTGTGTGAGATTCTGTTTGTATATATGCTGTACGGTAATAATACAATAATATGAATTCCATGCCAGATAACTCTTTAAATTCGTTAAATAGTTACCAACAATAAACAATTTTACTGTATGCTACGAGTAAGTTACATCTGATAATTCCGTCTAACAATAGTGACGAGAAGAAATGTTAACCGCTAATGCTGGTAACTGCTTTGGTTCATGTATACAGCATAATTTCAAAGTTACAAAATTCATTGCTTACATCTCGTTTGTTTTGACTGTTTTTTAGCCCATACATTGTGTTTCAAGTTTTTAAGATCATACTCCTTTGTCACTTCGGGGTTTGGCAAAGCATCTTTCATCTGTAATTTGAATTCAGTTCAAATATAGGTAGCACGTTTCAACAAATGGAGTATTAGAGTAAAGAACGTGCTGTGGCGAGTTAGATGATTCGTCTTAAGTGTGCATCGCTGACAACAATCACACTTGGATTTCTATAGGAACAACATGACATGTGACAGAAGATATGTGCTGAGCTTGAGAAATTTCAGTGGCCTACTTAGTGAAGACTCACCTGTAACGAAGTCGAACAACACGTAGGCCTACCTGCAGTGTTCAATTCAGCCTACTGTAGAGAAGCGAACGTGACACAGGATTTGTAAAGGTGGTAAATTGTGGCATACAGAAAGTCAGTTCATTATCGTAATACCGGAACAAGACTGACAGTTTCAGTATTTAGTTATCTGTAAATTATGTTTTCATGGACAATGTCTATGAGTAATGAGTTTCTAAAAGTTGTCTGGAACCATTATAGTTGCAGACTGACATACATTGAGGTTATGGATTGTGCACAAAATACATGTACGTTATTACATTATGTTTACTGCATGTAGCTGTATTAATTTAAGCATTTAGTTCAGGTGAACAGAGTAGATATGTATTCCCCGTTATCATCGTTGTTTCCATGGTAATACGGTTCAGTTGAAATGTTTATTTATTACTTTCCCATGATTAAAAAGTTCCATTCCATGATATCTTTGGGTCAGTTTTTATTTTCTTGTTGCATTAATTATTACTTTATTGAATGGAAACAGAAGTTCACAGTAAGAACAACCCTGTGACTGAACATTGGTTGGAGTACAATAGCGGTGTACTATACACGTAGAAAGGTGGTAAGTCTTGTGACAGAGATGTTTGTTTGCTACGGTTTAATGCTATTTTCAGCTTGGTATTGAGTGGTTTAATGTTGCGTAGTTTTACAGACTTTCCTTAAATACTGGTGTGAACAAAGACTTTCCACAGTAAAACAAGCTAAGCACCTCCTTTTTATACAAGTTTAGATGATGACATGTTAAAAAAGTTGAAGCGGGGTAGGCCTAAATGTGTCTATAATACCACCGCCTCCAAAAGTTGTGCGGATAGAAAATGAATACATGTATACTTTATTAAATATGATATTTAACAGACAGAAGTATATAATAGTAAATCAAATATATACATATATCTACATTGTGTTTATGTGGCTTCGACTGTAGCTTGCTTACAGTTTGAATGAACCCCACCAAAATGCCTGCGGGTATATATACGACTGAGCCGCGTGAATTATTCTGGGGAACATAGCCAGTCCTGAAGCATTATTACATGGTGGTGTAAATCCTCACTGATACCCTCTGTGTGACCAACCGAGCGTGGAGAGATCACAGCCATGCAGTTAAGAGAGTTAAGCGTATAGCCCATGTGTACTGCATCTAATGTGTGGCGTAAATATACAAATATCTATAGGTCAATAAACTTGAAAACTTATACGTATATACTTGTAAATATCATAATTTATCAGTGAAAATAGTGATTTTGCAGCTGATGTGAAGGACCTGTACATATTGGCTATACATACATATGTCGTTATTAAGCCAATGTCTTAGCCCAGCGGTCTTGTTGATATAATGTATAATCAGACATCACTTCAGCTTTGTCCACATTATTGCCTAGTAGATTATGAATTTAAATATGAATTTATTCAACAAAAGCCAATTAAGCTGTCAGAACTAACCGATTACAGGAATTTTTACGTGTGTTGTTACACGCACCCTCTTGTAGAAAAAAGTTTCATGCAAGTTTTTTTTTTTTTTTTTTTTTATCTCGTGATTAATCTACCTTATACAACTTGATTAATTTGAGAGAGACTGACATTTTTTACAACTTGTGTGTCAACACTGCATTCTTGAATTATCCCCCTTTAGCCCACCTGCTCGTTTCACATGTAATCTTGGCAGGTAGGCAAAGTGATGTTAATCGTTTTCTTTCGGTCATCTTTGGTGGATACGGGTCTGCTTTCTTGTGAATTTCTATATGTTTAGCCTTTACATGTATAGGCCTACATTTAATTATCGTTTAAGTGAAATATTATCATGGAGCGAAGAATGCGTAAAAGCCTGACCAATTAAATAAAGAAATAAGCTAAACTCTGTTATGTTGTATAGACACCTGATCTGGGTGTACATTGGCGTATATATGTTGGTTGGTTTTATAACATGGAATGAAAATTAACTGGTGTTCTCATTATATCGACTCAACTGATTAAAATCCCGTTCAAGTGAAAACAGTATTTTGGACGAAATTTTCCGAGTATTTCTTTTATCACAGTACATATGGATAATCCACAAAAAATACCTGTATAATAGATCAGTCAAGCCACTGGTTAATCGATGAGGCCAAAAACTAAGCCACAAAATGCACTAAATTATGGATGCTGAAAGAGACAAATTCATCCTGCACATGGTGCGCGACACGAGGACAATGCAAACCACGCGCGATGTACAAGTACTGTTCTCGTGTAACGGGTGATTTCCCGCGAGGCGCGGGACGAGTTGTCCTCATTCGGCTTCCATACTAAATATCATCCGGTATTTTCTTTTTACAGCCGATTGACAGATTAAACTTTCCCGGTGATAAGGCCTTTGAACTATTTACATTTGAAGTGAAGCCTCTGAGAGAAGACATAAGACAGCTGATGACCGGCTAATTAGAATTAATATAATACCCATGTCATGACATGAACCGATATGTCTGGGTGGGCATGGGAAGTCATCTCGTATTTGTCATGCAGTGGGTTGCAAACTATTGACGACTTTCTGTAACCAGTTATATGCATGTTGAAGTACACCCTTGTATCGCATGATATAAATCGTTAATTACAGTGGATACGGTAGAGCTGACACAATTATGACAATATTAAGTATTTGTGCTGAAAAAGTTGCCTATTAACGTAAAAATTGCGACTTCTTTTAACTCATGTTATTGCTGTATTTACAGCGTATATATGAGTGCAGCGGGCGTGTAATGGTTTGCGGTAAGGAAAACATGTTGGCCTGTATGTGTACAGTCAGGGGATATATACATGTGCATATCTTTATTTTGCTTGCCTTATTTGTGTTTTACGCCGTACTCAAGTATATTTCATTTATTTGATCGCGACCAGCATCAGGGTATATAGAAGGAAGTTAAACATCAAATGTCTCATTTACAAACGGTGTAATAATCGCACAATCAGTTTGGATTATTACCAGGTAGAGACCACCAGATGGCGTTTGAATAAACCAAGTATAGGTTGCTTCACCCAGCAGACATGCACAGCCTTCTGCTAAACCCTCATGCTTGTCCAATTACCTGTTATGATTTCAATATGATGTGGCATACCAAGTGTAATACTAAATATCAAAACTTCGAGAGAATAAATTCCTAACTAATTGTTCAGCTTGACCGGAATGAGAGCTTGATATTTTACTCTCAGGCTCTCCATTGTAAACAAATATTTCTGTATCTTACAGCAAAAAATAAGCTTGTGATTCGACTGACTAAATCAGCTATACATGCATATATCCCAGTATACACTGATTCATCAAGGTAAGTATTTTCATTCTAAGAGAAAATTTAAACTTAATAAATTTATCCTCATCAGGTTTTTTTTATCTTTTGGTTAGTGATATTTTAATGATCTGTGTCAGAAGTTCTAAAAAAAAGAAATTGACGATAAATCCGCTGATTGATTTCTTAGATGAAATCAGTGAAATCGATGAAACGTGTAGATATTTCTAGCATGTCCAATATCTGAATATCTTACTGACCTGTATAGAACAGACGAGGGTGTCAAAGGCGTATCAGGCTGATAAGACGTACACACATTTGCAGCCCGCTGGGGGACAATCCTTGTTCATGGTTCATTTGATTCAGGTTATTTGGTTTATTTATAAAGGTTTCATTGAACATTTTTGCTCACAAGAAGAAAAAATAATTTCTGAATGGAGAGTGTTTAAAGCTTATTAAAAAACAATAATAACAAAAAATAAACAGTTGAATTAGAAAAAAAGATGTGGATGTATTCTTGAAATCGATAGTATAAATAAATGAATAAATAAATAAATAAATATAATGTATGTATATACAATTGACATTAATAATAATACACTAATATTTTCCCAGATTGAGTCATACCACAGACTTTTAAAATTATACCTGTTGCTGCCTCGCTTGGCGCTCAGCACTGAGAGATTAGAGCAAGGAAATAGGAATGGTTCGCCCGGGGTAAGTGTAATGTGACTGGGTGGGATGTCATGTCTGGTATCTTAATCATGATACGTCAGAGGCGGTATTGGCTCGCCTTGAAACACAGCATATGCACACTCATCGAATGACTCCTCCTCGTCATATGACAGAAAAACTGATAAGCACGACGGAAAAAGCCAAGCATCCATAATGGACTAATTTTTCTTATGTAAATAAAAAACAGATTAAAATTAGAAAATGTCATGCAAACAGGTTAGGCTCTAATACATGATAGAGTGAAATTGCCTGGATAATAATTAGATGCATACTGCTTCTAAAAAGAATATTAGAAAAAAAGATCCATTTTAGCCGACCAAACGTTTTTATACTCCATTTTACATAAAATGATCTTAAATAAGCAGAAAATCTTGTTTTTATTAATGATTTAATAATTCTTGAAAAAAAGACAGCAACAAAACTGGATTTGGACTCATGAAGACAAGCATCAAGCAGGGATATTACCTGCTGTTGCAAACTTACATATGTGCACAGTACATGTATTATATTTATTTATTTTATTTCATTTCAGATTTCCAGCAACCTGTGGATGGTCGTGGGTTTCCCCAAGGCTCTGTCGGGTTTCCTCCCACCATAATACTGGCCGCCGTCGTATAAGTGAAATAATCTTGAGTACGGCGTAAAACACAAATCAAATAAATAAATAAATCAGATTATACGCCGTACTACACTCAAGGCTTCATTCACATATGTGACAGCATTCAGGTTTATGTATGGAGGAAACGAGTGCCTGGAGTAACCACCGCCCTGCCCCATACATACATGTATACGTTTGTATGGCTCAGGTATTGTCGTCTTGTTCACCTTTACCCTCAAGGGTTGGATGTTTATTACACCAATATAAGTTTCTAAGTGGCTTGCTAAAAGTACGAGGATTCATTAACCATCCACTCACAGTGAGTCAAAAAAAAAAAGACAACACCACACCAAATGTACATATTCACAAATGTACACATCGATAAAATATCCCACATTAGTTTAAAAGCACACCCTTTTGCTTTTGTCATGCTCTATAACCGAGACATCACTATTAAGAGTGAGCAAAATCTCACACATAAAAAAAAAAATAGAAGAAGCCACAATGTTATCAGTTTTAACCAGTCAGGCGCGAGTTATTTCTATAACCCGAAACGGCAACTGATTCCACTTCGTTATGCTTAAGGCTATTTCCACACCTCCACGAAATAACCAAGGCTATATTACTTACTTTAATTACTATATTAAACTCTAGAGAATGGGGCGAAACAACAATCTAATAAATTGTTGTATGTTTACAAATTTGTCTCCGAGAGGCAAAGACAAAAAGATGATACAGGTAACAACAGGCAACAGACGTTTTTAATTTTGATATATACCAAAATTGGCTACGGTTTTATCCCCATGTAAACAGACTGAATGACGACGCGAACTTGGTGAGAGTTGTCGTTCTTGGTAGTCAGTGATGTGTATGTGCGACAAACTTAATTTTCATTATGTAACTCGTGGGCCAAGTGATACTCACATGTAAGCCCTTAGGGAATGCCATGCAGAAAATATAAATCTGCCTTATTAAAATTCATCCACATGGGTGCACGTGAATGGAAATTTAAATACATGCACCACGTGAACTGCTTTGCCGTTCCGCAAACTTATCATTGCATTAAAAAAAACCTTACTTAATTTAATATGGTCACAGTTTACTCTACCAAGTTCGTTTCAGTCCTTTAGTTTTTACGAGTTTTGCAAAACCCCACATTTTGAAGGCTATGCTTCACCTCAGATATACGGGCTAGAGCAATTTCTGTCCAATCTCAATGGATAACTAAGGTCGATTTATAAACAATAATCGACCATCGGCGCTTATATGACCGTTTGCATTCTTTGAAGACTGGATGCATGTCTGGGTGTTGTTCATCGCCTTGCCAAAGGTTGGTGGTTTATTCCCAGCACTCTGTTTTCCTCCATGTATCAATGCAATTGATTGTTTTAAACAACAATCCATGCGTCAGCCAATGTCACTAACGACATACAATATAGGAGATAGCCGGGTGCTGGGAATTCCCATTCCCAAGTCAACGTATAAAAACTGCATGTGAAGTATATATTGATAGGGTCCAAACATTTCACTGTTTAGGTTATGGAAGGGCATACGTCCGTAAGTGACATTTGAAATGTGGACAAAAGAAAAGAAGGAAAGAAAGCAACAACAAAAAAGAGGTCAAAATCATAGGCATCCAGTATTTAGAACTGCTCATCTCCTGTCGGTCGCAAAATGTGGTTTGTCGGTGTAAGTATCTACGCCGGTATCGGGGCGACCCACGTACAACACACCTTCCGTTTGTGAAGACACTGTGGGCGTGTGGTTTCGTCTGCGGTTTTAAGTACCTCATCCACTTTCAAACCACCCTTCATTGTTTGATAGAAGGACTTCTATAATGACGTGCGAGTTAGTGTTTGTGCACTTGTATATAAATGTACGTGGGAAAATTTGTCAAGTGCTGGACACCAATATTGAGTGCATGGAACTTGCGAGATCATTAAACACCCCCTAACATTCTCTGCCGCTTGCTACGCACTATGTGAGGTGTTATTTTGCAGTGTTGTACAATGAATCAACATTACAGGCTTGGAAGCAAAGAAAACGACCATACCATCTCCTATGCATCACACAGGGCTGAATTGACTAAATAAAAGCAAACAATAGTAATTAAAGTGTCCAAAGAACAGATAAGGCCGTCAACCGATGAACGCTTTATTTTGCAGTGTATAAGACTCGAGCAATAATATTTTACAGTATAAGGCAATTAGGGCCTTAATATATATTAAATATACAACAAATAGTAGAAACTTTACCTATGGGACTTGCATTACTTATACATATAACACACAAGGCATTGACCTTAAATATGCTCAGGTGAACACCCCATTTAATAGTTTGAAAAAGTCACAGATTCACGTATTTAATGTAAAAACTGCACGCGTGACAAATCTTGATGCTCTTCTTGACAGAACACGCCCGAAAAAGCATATCAAAGCCCTCTTCAGAATAATACAGACATTAATACGAGATTACAAATGTTTATTTATTTATTTTTTTTTTCATTGTTGAGAAGTGACAAGGACAGCGTTTTATGAAAAGTGTATAGAATCGTGTGCGGTCATAACAAAGTTAGGCTCTACTTAATTGCATGCCCGAGTGACCAGATTTTGTCCCAACCCATGCACAGCGGATGTTATATGCGTATTTGATGTGTATTTTAGTTCATGCCTGTAAATACTATATAATTCAACTGTACTAGAATTTATTTATTTATTTATCTGTTTAACGCCATGCTCAAGAATTTTTTCAGTTATATATGACAACGGTCAAGCTTATGGGTATAGAAGAAATCGGATTGCTAGGATAAAAACACAGACCTTTGCGACTATAACACAGTTATCGACTATAAGATTCACAACTAACTTATACACAAACGCTGTATATGAGCACTGCACTGAGATATGCCTTGAATTTAATTGTTGTGACTTGAAATTATACTCCCATCTGTCCGATGCCCATCGATGAGAAATGCTTTACTTTCCCATGTCCATATAGGCTTACATTTACATTAAAATACTTTTCTGAAGCTAACGCCCATGTGTACTATAGCTCATGACAGTTATGTTTACAAGACATATAACTTCAGTGTGTCCATTATAAACACCCGCCTTGTCACAGTCAGTGTAATTACAGACGGTATGCATACTTGAGAAAGGAGCCACAGCCCACTAAGCCAGTTAATTCTGCTTGTAAACAAAGCGCGAATCGTCAGGCAATTTGAGCTCTTTGTCCAAAGAAAATGGGGAAATAAATGAAGTCGTCTGCTTATTGTTCCAGGCCACACACACACACACACACACACACCTATATAGTTCATATTCAAGCAATGCATTCTTATCACTATCATGTATTATCACGTATTTTAAAGTGTTTGTCATTTTATGAAGGCTTTGTGTTTTTCTCTAACATCCTAAACACATGTGCTACGGTACCTCTCCCACTACTGACGCTTTTCAGCAATAAAAAAAAAGAGACATGCACAAACATTTTTAAACATTCAGACAACATGTGTCATTTAATAACAAACAACTTTTCAAGTCTTTAAAGGCTATATACGAATAAAGCAGATGTTTGGATTTGTTAATACACACAGTAACAAAGTAATTAAGTGACAACACTGTCCCTTTTTGCCTCACTACGTACACAGATAATAATTCACTCATATAACTGCACCCAGAGTGTTATTTTATGTTATGACCAGATTGATCCTATTCTGTTGACGTCTTATCCTATCTATACGTGTTGTGGACAGCTATACAACCTTGATCTTGCACTGAAGGTCTCGCCACTAAAGGCAATATGTCACATAAGTATAATTGCCTGTTTATATCGTGTGTACTGGTGTATATACATATAGAAGCAATGTAACCATGTACTTATTGCCCATAATTCTTGACACATATATACATATCCAGGTAATAGCATGAACATCCGTACGTATATAAGGCATAAATCAACTGGACGCTGAGCTGGTGGGCTTAAGTGGGCTTAATCGAAAGCCGGTTGAGTATTCAAGTTCAAACAAAAACAAGTCTTCTCCAAAACACGTGATTTGCGTCGGCTTTAGTCTTGGTCGAATAAAAAGCCTTGGCGTACAATGGATTTGCTGTGTATTAAATGCTACATCACGATATATTCCGACTATCGCAAATATTTGCACCCTTTTTAAACGTTGTTTGTATTATGTGGATATATAGGCAGAGAATAAAACCCTCGAACCCAAGAAAATTACCAATTTCTCACGCCTTTGATCCATCAGATATAGAGGTATATCAAAGTTGTGTTGAAATAAGTATCAAGTCCCAGATGCGTTTAGAATATAACATAATATACATATATTGTCCATAACACTGAAGTGTTCATAGAGCGGACTGCCATGGAGCGATTAGCTAAAGCATTAGAGCGATGCTAGTCACTATCGTCTGATAAATCTGAAAAATCTAAAATTCATCCAATTAAAAAGATAACAGATTAAACGGACACTTAGTGATTATCCAGGGGAGATAAAGATTGAATCTAAGTTAAAATGTATATATATTCAAAGAGCTTCGCTGGTTGATGCCATTCAGTATATAGCACAAGCTGCGTACTCACGGCAAATATAGGCTTGTCTCACATGAGACACAAGGCGTGCAAGCTATTTGCTTTACAAATGTCGTGCTGTAATCAGGCATTGTTACTGTCGCCCTTCTTTATAAGTGCAACTGAGTTATAACTCAAATCCTGAGGGGTTTTATGTTGTTCAAAAGACATATATATTTTATGTAAATTGCCTGGCGTTTCTGACATACTTATTCACAAAAAGTTCAACTGTTCTCATTGCTCTAGGACACGGCAGTGCAGAAAATACTACATACAGAAGGATTAGGCATGCAAAAATCTTGCTTTGCGAACCCAGGCTGTAAATAACTGCCTAGCCTTGCATAAAAAGACTTTCAAAAATTTCATACTAGGAAATATTAGGTCTAGTGTACAGCGCTGATCAATGGAAATCGAGTTCTTTTCCCAGATTTTATGTAATATACAGAAGAGAAATGCTAACGGTATATAATAAATTGTCAGTTTACTATAACTATATACACCTTATTTTAGAATATTTTCGCACCAGATTTGAAGATTTTTAAATTTGCTATAAAATGATAAATAATAATAATAAGGAAAATATCTGATTAGCCCCTATATCCCTTAAATCTACCATAAGTTTTGCAAAATATCGAAAGCCATCCACGTATATTGTACATTAACTTAACAGGTAGGAAATTACTGTTGCTTACATTTCCAGGCCTATACCCGAAGTTTTTAATGTTATACCAGCAGGTGCCTGTACTGCTTGCTATCTTCCATCCACAGTATATGCATGTGAACTTATTCTACAACTGTATGGTGCACTGGAATACATTTGCCAATCTGATCAGTATTCATCTCTGAATAGTTCCACATTTATTCAGTGAATTCATTTACATTACTTCGTATCAAATTAACATCTAATCGAATGATATAATTTATTTGACCACCCAGGCCACATGAATATGCATGGCCTGAGCATTATGGTGGAAAGGGCGACGTCCTATACGTAACCTGAAACGTCCATTTGGGTATTAATAATAATTGTGTATATCTTCAACTGTAGCATACTCGCTTATAAATGCAAGCGTCGTTTAACACGGCGATCTCCAGCACCCATACAACGACTGACTATAAGGTTTATAAAACAAGACCGTCCCGATTTTTCATACAAATGCACCACAAGCAGTCTAATGAAGGCTGATAAGAAGTCATTAGAGACCACATACGGTTAAATAAAGCAATCCTACGAACAGTCAAAGCGGTCTAGAAAGTAGTCAAACGAAATGATCCTGTAAGCAGTCAAATAAAGCGCGAAATCGCAACGGCAGCGACGTACTGCAAAATTTGACAGACCGATCAACTGACTGACAGACAGGGTGAAGGAGCTGCGTGTCTAAGCAAATAATGACAGTTATTGGGGAGTAGAAACAATTCCTTAGTAGACTGATCTTGATGATATGCGATCGTATCATGTACTTTTGTTTTAGCATTCGCGTGTTTTAATATTCCCATCGTTGTTTTCGTTGACGACATTCCCTGTGTTCTATGTACGTAGGAGAAAGGCACAAAGAAGCCACAATCGTTGCATCCTTTGTGCCGGATGTGGAATTAAAAATCAGCTGACAAGAAAACAAAAATAAAGAAACGGAAACCCGTGGTTGTGTCCGTGTTTTGCACTGTCGAGTGGAAGGAAAGGTCACCAGGTGCAGTTGGTGGGGGAGCTCTTCACTTTATGACTTATACATGTACTTTATATAGCTGTTTGTTTTAGAGAAGGGCATATGTCCTGGAAGTGTTTACACTGTATGCGAATACCGTAAAGGCTCTAATTACACAATCACATGATGTTGTTCGGTAACATTGATTAAATCTTGATTAAAATTAAATGAGATTAAAACCGACGTGAAGTTTAAAGTGCAATTGCAGAAAGCTTCCTAAGAAGTTTGAAACAACATAGGGGTATACGCCAATTTGGTTATAAGCTATATAAGCCTATACACAGTCTGCTTGTTTCATTTGTATATATCAGTGATTTTATTGTTGTTGATGTTTTGTTACGTAATTGAGTGAAGATAAAAACCGGATTCTATAGCACATTATGACATAATAAAACATTACGTGTGCCCCACTTCTTGCTTTTCAGCTATATAGACGTACATATTTTTTGGCTTACTCCAATATCATCAATTTTCCGTTGCGTTATTATTTTTTCTTTTGAAAGCAATGAAGTTAAAAAATTATAATATCATTAGATAATAAATTACATTATTATTAGATAATAAATTATGGCTTGGTCGCAATTACAGCTTTGAAATGAAAAGAACATGATTAAAATACAAAGTTTCTACATCTGAAACATAAACACATGCGAACAAAGATGAAAGTTTGTCAAATTTATTTCTAAACTTGACATTACCAGTGAACAAATCCATTGTGGCTGTGTGCACATAGGCCTTTAACGTTAAAGGTTTCATCAATAAACTCTCATCGATTGTGTGATCGATTAACTAATTTATTGATTTTTTTTATACTCAGTGATCGACATCATCCTGTATAGGTATGAGTTACCGGGCACTCGGGCACTTCTAGCTTTTCGAGGGCATTTTCTTCGACCATGACACCAAGATGTCAAATTAAGCATGATCTGATGAAATGTGATAAAATATTTTAAAATATTAAACGAAGGAATGCTTGGTTTTACAGCCGTATCATGGATGAATAATTCCATAGATGATACAGGGTAGCTCTACGGGGGTTATTTCTTTTCCTTTTTTTCAGACTTCTTACACATATAGATGCAATTTAGTTTGGCATCGCTCCAATAATTTCACCACCAATCGATACATGAAAGCAAATTTTGATGACTTAATTATCGTCATCATTGTTGAATATGAAAGGCTTTTGTGTAAACGCTGAATTACGAACCATCGTATGGAAATAAGCCTGATTGCATGACGCCGATAAAATAGACCTATATTTGGGGGAATTTTTTTTAGAAACTGGGTAGCACAGATTATTCAGAACTGATTATGATAAGATATGGGCAGAAGCTTATGACGTCGGCGCTGCCCTAAATCAGACACCACGCCCATCTGACGCTTCCGACCAGTCCCGATCGATCCCGGATGAAAAATTTCCGATATATAAAGCACGTGCTTTCGCATTTCGAGTAAATCCCATCTTTCAGCTCGGAATATTTACCAGATACAAGGTAAGACTGTGTAGATAGTTAAATTGTATGCACTCGATTTGTAAGTGAATGATATTATATCTCTTTCACATAAAACGTCTATACCTTACTTCTCACATGTAAGTCTCTTTGCTGCATATTGTTTGATTTATACTCCTGCAGCTTGAAAGTTTTGCAGCTTAATTCTATATTACGGATGTATACATCGTAGATAAAGTTGACCATCCTCATGTTTTGACAGTTCGGTGTTTTTTTTTCACATTTTTGTCCTATGGCAAATATAAATAAAATTCGAACATGTCTGTTCGAACTTTTATCTATATCTATTTCTGTCAACTGTGGAATGTATTTTTCTACGATTTTATAAATTGCTTTAAACGTTATATGATCGTTCCCTTTGATAAATGAGGCGCTCTTATTCAAATGTATGCTCTCTACACATTTTTGTATTCTTCATGAAGGCAAAATTTGAAGTAAAACAAAAAAAAACAAAAAAAAAAAAACGGCGTCATTATTGAAGTCTTGAAAACCTGATTTTTTTTTTTGCATCTGCCTTCACCCATGCGTGTAACAATACTGATCCTGACTACTCATAGTTAAGCCAGCTTGTTCCAGAGCTATGTATCTATATATACTTAGCCCATGCAAAGTATATACTCTCGTGCCTTTAAGGTCTGTTGTATATAGCCTGCTTCTTCCATATGCATGAGAAAGCATTTACGAAAAAAGACGACACTTTAAAATGCCATTTGTTCTACATGTGTGAATCAGGCTAGCGTTAATTTGCACATATTGAAATGCTCGTGGAAAAAATTCAGCGAAGCGAAGCATGAGACTAGACAAACTTCATACGTCCAGTGTGCATTACCTGATTAGCCCATGCTCGCGGATAGGTGTTCTTCCGGATAGTTACGTTTGCATGAATATATAATGAATGCATTACCGAGTGTTTGGAATTGGCATTAATGTTATATATGTTATACAAATTGCATGCATCTTATAATTTTGGTGGTTTACCCATTTTTAATTCCACCATTAAGCTGCATTAGCGGACTAGGTGTTAGAAATGAAATTCATTTCTTTTTTGTTCAACACAATAATCAAGAATTTTTCATTAATACAATCGCAGTAAGTTTTATGGGCTGAACAATCCCGGAGTAAACCACAGATCTTGGGCAAGTTACTAAGGAACTGGCACGCACAGACTAGCCGCCATAGATACACTTTATGCCTAGCATTTGCCAGGGGCCTCGTTGTTTGGGGTGGTCAAAGCGTTGGCTCGCACAGATTATCATGTAAACACTTGACTAATGGCACCGCGTGTTCAAATCAAGCTCTTGCCATTTTTGGTTACAGCGCTGCCAATGGGTTTGTCAGCTATGTTAAAACGTCGATTTTCTGTGGGTTTCTTCACCCAAAAACCTGACCGCCGTCAAGGGGAAAATTTGTCAGTCACGGCGTTCAATTTTATAGAAAAATAAGAACAAATAAACAAGGAAACTCTGTGTTCTTTGTATTGTTAATATTTTATGTTTTTCACTTTTTTGTGCGTTTAGGTAAACCGTCAGAATGAGGACTATAATCACAAGCCTGTGCGTCTGTCTGTTCGTCACAGTTGTGCGCTGTCAAAACGTGAAGAGACCGGAGGTACCAGCTAGAGCCGTCAGTGACGGTGAAATGCAAGTCATTATCGGTACGTTTGTAAACATGTATTACATCATCGAAAATAAGTGGTTAAAGATGTGGCAAGGTGACCAGATTTCACCTATTACGTGTGACCATTTGCCAACTACCGCTGCTCTGGATTAAGCGTTCAGGCTGTTACATTTAAGTGACTTAATGGCCATCATTCACAAACCATAGAGCGGTACATGTACATGTGTACATTGATTCTGAGATAACTAGATCAGATGCCTATTAATACGTTAGAAAGAATATCAAATCCAAACAATAGTTCTTACATTTTCATTACCTAAAATGGAAAATGGAAAAGTTGGCCACCAGTCTCAATGCAGTCAGATTTTGCGGCCGCTTCCGATACTAACTTTATACGCATATTGCTTTCTAGATTTGACGTAACACGTGCCTCTATCCCGTGGGACGACCCCACTTCGGTTAGAAAGGCCAATCAAACACCATTCAGAATTTCCCTTTTCAAAATACAAAAACAAGAATTCTGTTGGGCTATAATAGCGCACTAGCTGATAGCGTAAAGGTGTTTTTGTTTTTTTTTTTTTTGGTAGACCAACGTAGCGACAAGTCAATATAGGAAGTGCATGCACGGCATCGAGATTTGACTTCACTGAGATTGGATTTTCGACTTAGCAGCGAGTGGGAGAAATAAAAACTCTCAACTAGACAGTTATACTATACAGAATAAATCAAAGTTTTCAGTTCTTTTTCCAGATAGTTTGCTCATTACACTGACACTTGACACAATTTCTTCTTCCAGATGCCTGCCAGCGTCGCATCGCTGAGAACGACACCGTGACGCACTTTGTCAGCGTACCGAGTGACTGTAGCGCGTACGCCGTATGTGAGCACCCAGAATTGGGCGTCATCCCTGCTCTCATGAACTGCCCCGCGGGTCTCTTGTTTGACGATAGCCTTGAGCCAAATATTCTCACCTGTAACAGGCCAGGCCTAGTCACCTGTGTCAGCTCTGTTGGTAAGAACGCACCTCCGGATTAGTTATGTCCTTTTTCTGTCAAAACTATTCCAACGTCCAAGTTATGCACCCGTTTCCTCATTCTCGGGACATGCCCTTGGATTTGAAATATCCAAGGGCAGTTAGAAGGTCGAGCGCATATCACAATGTCATACAAACATAATACTATCTTAGTTTTTCAAAAACTGTTTCATTTACAGAAATACATGACAGTATTTGAGACATATCTGTCAATAATTTAGACTATAAATATATAGTTATTATACCTCATCCATACATCGTTTGATTTCATAGGCCTAAACACTATAACATAATGTTCGCTATGTATCGATGGTAAACTAATTAACGTTAATAGTCAACGATATTACGCTTATCTCCAGCATTTATTCTACTATATTGACGTTATCTCCCCTTGTCCACTCCCCATCGTCTGCTTATTTGTAAAGTAAAGAGTGGGGTAAATGGCTATTGACGTACATATGAAACGATATTCTTTACCGGTGTAACAGTCATATACATTATCTGTATATTATATCTATATGATTGATTCTTTTAAAATTGACTTGGGTTTTAACGCCGTAGTCACCTCTCACTTATACAATGGGGTTCATGTTAGGTATAGCCGAAAAGCTGGATTCGAACCTGATTTCTTAATTGCTGCAGAACAAATCGTTATGTTAACCGCCTATTGTCTAAAAGAAAGAAAGTAGTAAACAGTTTTCAATGATGACCGGTGGATAGATTTCAACGATGGCCTAATGTGTGGAAATTTTTACCAAAGTATTCTAGTGTGGGACGCAATTGTTGTTGTTGTTTTGAAACAGATCCCTGCACCGGTTTGTTGGATGGTTACAATGAGGATTTCGTCCGCAGTCAGCCAAATCAAGCCGCTTACTACCTCTGTCGAGGAGGCAGTACTGTGAACGGGGGCTGGTGTGAGCTGGGCGAACAGTTCGGAAACTTTGGTCAACCATGCCTTCCCATTCCAAACTTTGTCCCACCTCAGACAACTGCTGCTGCCCTTCCAGGTAAGTAACACAAGATACCGCAGTTAAAGGAAGAGAACACGATGCTTCAGATTTATGCTTGAATGTCAGGAAAAACTACTTCAGAGAATAATCCAATAATTTCTTTCTGGTCGTTCTCAACTAAGGAAATATGAGTTTTACGTCGCATGTATTCTAAGTAGTTTATGAAATAAAGGGATGTCTTACACAATCCTTGTAATAGGCCTCATAAGGTTTATGTAATAAAGGGATGTCTTACACAATTCTTGTAATAGGCCTCATAAGGTTTATGTAATAAAGGGATGTCTTACACAATCCTTATAATGGGCCTCATAAGGTTTATGTAATAAAAGAATGTCTTACACAATCCTTATAATAGGCCTCATAAGGTTTATGTAATAAAGGGATGTCTTACACAATCCTTGTAATAGGCCTAATAAGGCCTAATAATAGGGATACATAAAACAGGTGTAGCAAAATTGAGTGGCCGAATAAGGCAAGTATAGCCTGCGAATTATGAGGATGCTTTAGCGTTGTTAACATCTTGAACTTCAGATCTCGATTATAGGCGAGCCTCTCTGAAACTATCAGGTTTTACAATGAAACATTGAAGGGTAGATGTGATATTTTTAATGGCGAAAAACCTGTCGAACTAGGCTGTGTAGTAGTAAAACATACAAAATGCATATCAGACATACAGCTTCTAGATTTATATTAATTACGTTTATATCCATACCCACGGATAAAAAATATCCCCGTATGGTATACAAGATCATATATACTAGCTATAATACGCTATTAGGTAACAAGCAAAGTAACAACTTGTACATTTCATAAGGATATTTTGAAACACCAATACGTTAAAATACTAGATTTAAAACTGTTGATAAATTTTTTGATAAGCATCATTTTATATCACAATCCTTTTATTACTGATTTCAGAGTGTACCTTGTTTGCTGTGGCTGAGGATCCGTTTAAATTTGTAAACGGTGGAATAGAAATGAGCTGCTCTCCAGGAACGGTGTTTGATCAAGCGCAATGTACCTGTGTGTTTTCAAACTTATAATTACTAGAGACACAGCCTAGCTGGATCCACAACGGTAAATATTATGGTCATGTAGAGTGGGGGCGGGGCTCATCATTTTTAGTTGTGTTCAAATGGGAAAGTGATGTTAGTCTTGTCAAGAGACATTTAGCTTGTAACTTGTAAGTACAAATTAGAAGTTGTTGAACTTGTAACATCTAACTAAAAGTCTCTAATATATTACAAAAACTTTCTACCTCATTTCCTAATCAACCTCGCCAAATTAAAAATCAACTCTATTTTACAAGAACGGACAAAGTTTAACTGGTTTGGACATAAATTACCCAAGGAGAGAAAAGTAACATATTACAATACTAAACTGTTCAGAGTGGTGTTCTGGCTAGATTTAGTTACCTTTTCATTTCACTTGCATGTAAAGTTGTGGGTGAACCCAGGGAAACCGTTTTTTTTTTGCTTCTGCGTTCAGGCATGACGTGTGCTCAGTAATTGGACTCAATTGTTCGAAAGTGTGTTATCTAAAAGTGGCATTAAGTCAATTCTATAATTATTTATTTATTTATTTGATTGGTGTTTTACGCCGTACTCAAGAATATTTCACTTATACGACGGCGGCCAGCATTATGGTGGGTGGAAACCGGGCAGAGCCCTGGGGAAACCCACGACCTTCCGAAGGTTGCTTATCGCAAAACCAGCATGAGCTGGACTTGAACTCACAGCGACCGCATTGATGAGAGACTGCTGGGTCATTACGCTGCGCTAGCACTTTAACCGACTGAGCCACGGAGGCCCCCAGTTTTATAATTAAGATTTTAGACAAATTCAGCAGCCAATACAGCTGACCAAATTCTAAAGTATTGGGATATAAACTGTAGCAGGATTAGCGCATATTTAATATACTGTTATGCAATTATTTTTGGGCTAGGTACAAAATTGGGCTAAGTACAAAAGACTTGGTTTAAAGTTAAATCTGGTGTTAAGTCTTCAAACAGTTTTGATCAACCGGGCTTGGGCCTGTGCCTAGCACCTGACTCCCGTCTCAGATGTCCATTGTGAAAAGCAGATGGCCTGGCAGCAACCTGCGGTTGGTTGTGGTTTTCCCTCGGGCTCTGCCCTGTTTCTTACCACCATGATGCTGGCTGCCGTCGTAGAAGTGAAATGTTCCTGAGTACGGCGTAAAACTCCAATCATATAAATAAATAAATAAATAAATAAAAAGCAGATGCAGTGCGCACGATTTAGTAACGTCATGTCTGAAACCACGGCTTCCAAGTGCCGAGAGGAAACCATCGCACTTTGTCGCACACCGACAATACTAAACCGCTACCAAATCACAGGAGACTCGTTCACTGTCGACTGACCAGTCTTGGTCCTCCCAACTTTTTGAAATTGACTACTAAACATTATTACATGATGCCTGGTTCCAAAAAGCGTGTGCGCTAAATCTTTGCCTAAGGAACACAACTATACAGAAACAGTGACATATTACACGACTTGTGCGGACGTAATTGTTTTGGGCGGGGAATACTCGCTATTTTCTTTCTTGGTGTATCTGTGGCTTGAGATAACTTATACAGTTGCACACAGCAGCACAATAAGCTTGCCCATGAGCATACATGAGATAACTTATACAGTTGCACACAGCAGCACAAATCATTCACCTTGATATACATCATCATGTACCCGGTGAAATGTGGAAGGACCTTTCTTAAGTTGTCTAGCTTGAAAGTATCTATACAAAGGCGTTTCTTGTGATTGTCTTTTGTTCTTTACCCAAGAATGTAGTACTGCATATTGAATGCCGTCGCTGAGAGGAATAACCAAAGCCTTCTGTTGAAAATTTGCTTGAATATATCAGCAACGTAATTTGAATATTATACATTATTCACCCAGTGTTAAATACGTTGTACTAAGTTACCATCATTATTCATGCATTTTAAATATACGTAGGTACGTGATATGTTTTTCATGACTATTTATTAAGGTATTAGTTCCTAGTATTTATTAAGGCAAGGAAGTTATCATCATCTTGGTATAGCTTAGCTCACAACAACACGAAATCCAGCGCTGTATTGGTTCAAATGATTAACTTTATATGGCTCCAAATCCAATAATTCTAGAGTCTGAGGAATTCTCAGTCTGAGGACTGTTTTTCTGTTGTGTTAGTTGAGTAAACTTTAATTAGGTCAAACTAATTGTTAATCACTGAAACTTGATCTTAAAATATGCAAATGCAATTTTGTGTGCGAAGGTCAAATAACAGATCTACAAGGAACTAACTAACCTTGAAATGTGTCAAGGATTTCGTGATAAGCGCGGAGGACGTCATTAACGGTAAAACCTTGCCTGCATCAACTGATGAATTTGGTTGGAGTTTTATACTTTCGGTGTTATTTTAAAGCAAAATAGGTGATACTTGAAAAGATAAAAGCCCGTGTTTTCAGCAACAGAGCATAAAATAAAAAAAACTTACACGTATGTCTGTTTCTATTTTCAGGATGCAGGCGATCAACGGTAGAGGTGCACAATGAACGTCATTTATCAGGCCGAAAAGGAGGGCTTCCATTCTCTTTATCGTTCAGGGATACAACCATTACGGGAAATTTATAAATGTTTTACTTTTAATAATGTTGAAATGTCTTATTTATCCGAACATCAAGGGGATATCCAATGTCCCGAATCTTGCGTCAACACTTGAAGACGCGCGAGAGCGAGATTTCGTCAGGACTCCTTTGTACGGATTTAGATATAAGGTTAAGTTGCCAAGGAGATAGTAAATCCTCAATTTTCGTGTATCTATATAGGTGTATTTATAGTCAGTCTAAGATCTCAGTTATCCAGAAATGCTCTCTGTTTAATAGTCTCGTGTACAAACTCTCATGTGTGGCATTAATCTGAACAACACGGGAAAATACGAGATTTAGCGGGGCTAATTGTATATGTGAGACAGACACCTTTACTGAATTACTCTTTATCCATTAACATGTCTACGCTTATTATAGCTGTTTTTTGACAGTACTCGGTCACTCAGTAAATAACAGAGATATATTTAAGCAATAATTCCAGCTAATTTATGTTGGGTATGTCATACATTACAAAAAATAACTCTTCGATCTTGTACAGGTTGTATATGCAATCTTCCATGAATAAATATAAAATATAAATTTCTAATATGGAAACATTATTCCAACTTTCGTTTGTTTGTAGAATCACTGAAAGAGGCCTTCTCATGATACAAACATGCAGTACCCCCGTATCAGATGCCCCCGTATCGGCATGGTCTGGTAATAATCTACAAACTACAAACAAAAATTGGTCTTTCTTAGCAAGACTGATTAAATGATTGAATGATTTATAGTTACTGAGAAGAATTACAAAAAGGATTTTTCACTTACACGATGCGAGTTTTATAGGTGAAGGAAAACGAAGTGTTAGACGTATACGACCGACCTTTGGCAAGTTACAAACGATCTTCACCACATGTGACGTACATGTATGAGTACAATATTTGGGGAAAACATTTGGTTATGTAACGAAAACGGCGTGCCAGATGTAAACCACTAACCTGTCACAAACTACTGACGAACTTTGCCACGTGTGACGTATATAGATATGCACACATAGACTGATGGGAAGCCAGTGTTTTTGGAGGAACATGAGGCTTTGCAAACGGCCATACGAGCATTGTCGACGGCTTACTGTCATTAACGCCCCACAACCAGTGAGACGAGCAATTTACTGATTTCTTATCCACTGCCGGATCTTGTGTCTTATACATAGTATTCATGTTACCATTTCCCACTAAAAGGGAAAAAGTAGCTCCAAAAATTGATTAAAGTGCTCGGTTGGACTGATATCTATAGCCTTCCTGGATATTCCTCTGTCGCTTTCGCAAACTAAAACAAATGTTATACTGTAATATCACTTTCTGTTCATTATTACCTTGCATATTCTTAAAGACTGCGTAAAACACCAATAAAATGAAGTAAATAAATATTACCATTAGCCTGATAACTTTTCTGACATTTCGATTATTTTAAAAGGACAAGATGTCACTGTTGACTGGTTATTTAATAGGGTTAATGTATCCATTCATCCTGCGTGCCATAGGACAGAAGCAAAAATAAACTATTAAAAATAAACTCAACCGCTCGATTGATGTTTGCTGTTTATTTGATAAACACACAGAAGGATAATTTACATAAAGTCGACTGGCTTATAGTAGAGAGGACATCAGACCAGGGCTGGGAATCGATCAACCAACCAATCAATCGATCATTCAATCAATCCTAAGTTAATAAATCAATAATAGTTAATATTACGAGATAAGGTGACAAATTATCTAAGTTTTATCTAAGTTTCACCCTCTCCAATAGTTGAAAACCTGAACCCTGAAATTAAACAGTTTTTTTTACTGAGTCAAACTGATGTGCACCTCACTCCACGTGGTTTCATCTGATGACGTGCCAATGTCGTCTGAAAATATGATGGGTTATTAAGGCAAACAGGAGGGTTATAGAAAACTGGGACACAGAAGAGACGTAATCGATTAACAGTTTAATCAGGTTTTATTGAATGGACTCATATTAAGAGAAATTAAGGATAGGCGTATCCAATAAAATTCCTGCAACTGCATGGCTTCGAAAGGCTTTGCACGCAAACTATAAACTGTGTGGGTAATCTTCATCCAATTGTGATACGGCCCTGCAAGACAAAAAATAAACATAACACATATAAGGGAAATAAAACGGGCAATGGAATATAATACACAACATATGAGTAATTAAAAGAAATACATGTGCACGCCGTGCGTTGAAATGTTTGCAAATAATAAATGAATGAATGAATTGAGGTTTAACCACTCTGATGTATTTCAGTTAAATCGTGACGACTATTATAAATGAGTCAGTTAGCAAAACAGTAAGACAAAAATAAAAAATATCTATCTGATGGGACAGGGTCAACATAATAGCCTCAAAACTTATCTGTGAATGTTTCTTACCTTACGAGCATCCACAACTGACAGCGTCAAACGTGGTACCGCCAGCACACTGCATGACCTCTGCCCCAAGGAGGAACGAGGAGGGTGCCCCATCAACAGGCCTCAAGTGACAAGCTGTGAGAGAAGAGCACACCTGTTACTTACTATATGTGACAATATTGAGAAGAAGCCGAATTATTTAGCTGCTTGCATATCTTTCAGTCGATAGAACCAAAGAGTTGTGAGTTCAAACCTGGCCTTAGGACAAGGAATTTGTAGATTCACCCTCACAGATCATTGGTGAGTATGAAGTTAAACAGGAATCGAACAAATAATTATAGGGAAGGACCATTATATTGCAATGTGTGCAAAGGCAAGAGTTAAAATTTATTTGAAACAGCGCTAAGGTAGCATATCGTATACACCAATGGGACCACATTTATAATTTAAAAGCAGATATATAACAATTTCAAAAATTGCCTCTATTGCACCCAGGACAATAAAATAGAGATTTTTAGATGCCAAAAACGCTAAATCTGTGGAAGTTATGGGTTTCACCCGGATTGTGTGCCTAAACTGAAAACAAAAACGAACTGAAACTCCAATCAAGTTTATCTTTGCCTTCGTGTTCCCAGCCTTGACTTTGGCACTGAATTTTTGAATACAAACTCTAAAGAGGGGCTTAGTTTGTTTCATCACGAAAGTTTAGGGCAAATTGCAGCTTAGTTGAAAATTCTTGAATAATAGGTCAGATTTCACGTCAGAATACAAAACGACCGATTGTGCATTTGAGCAAAGAACAGTATTCTGGAAAGTTTAGAATAACCTTGGATCTTGGTTTGATACGGTGTCTAACCTCGGGACAGTTTTGAACACGGTTGTATTAGTGAAATATTGATCGAAATATCATTCAGATTCCCAAACCATCAAATGTAACCTATAGAGAATCGAACGTTCTGACCATAGACTTAACGGATGGATCTCTGGGTGCGAGAGTCGGAACGGGTCTGTCCTGTATGGCTGAACATGCTTGGTTGCCTCCTCCAAACTGTTCACCGTAGTCACACCATCCTCCACCAACTGCCCTTCCTCCCTGGCACTGATAAAAAGCTCCCTGAAACGCCTGACTGCGCACCTCGTCCTGGATGAACCCGTTTTGACGTCCTGAGCAGGGATCTGTGAAAGAAAAGTGTTACTCCCCCGTAGAATGGTATAGGGATACCTATAGCAAATGGTTATGGCTGAATTTAGACGTATAGATACCTAGGCCCCATAACAGGCATATAATCGATTATTTTATCATTGTAAATGCGCTCGTCGTATAGTTTTTCGACGCACTTTGTATAACAGACCCCAGGTGTGGCAAAGACCCACTGGCGAATTGAACGCGCAATGTCATTTATTGCAATAATGGACGTTGAACATTAATCCCAAAAGAACTTTGAAAATAAACAATGCACAAACCTTTAAGCTTAATTTTCATTGATACAGGAGCAATACAAGCGGTGATGCTGAGCACGTAGCTTGCAATCACTTTCCAATCTTATCCGCATTATTACCCTATAGTTGCCATCGTCGATACACAATCTGTGATGATGCAATCGACAGCCTTCAGCTGACAATGCAATCTACATTTCTCTACTTAATACACCTTTAGTGGTTTGTGATAGTAAAAACTGCACAAAAAGAAGTCATATATCAATAAATAAATATATCAGCAAGAAACAATTTCTTCTGTTGTTAATTCTAAGTAATGATATATTTTTAAAAAATGAAAAGATAAAATGTTATCATCTCTTATTTAAATAAAGAGTTGTTAGATAAAAAGCGTGTTTTCAAGGTAATCTAACGTATCTAACGTCGACATGATTAATAACACTCGGGAAGCTAATTGTAAAATATTTTTCTCGGGGATGGGGGCGTGGGGAGTTGGGGGGTCATGGCTATGACCTAAAGAAAATGCTGTAAATAACGCTATAGACGTTTATTTTTTCTCAAACCTTTTTAGAATATACCGCTTATGAAACAACAACACGATGACGTGCCATTGAAATTTGAAATCACTCGCTTCTTGAAGAGCTCTACTTCCGCTTGAGCATAAATTACGACACAATAAGAGATATTGCACATTCATCACGCGCAAGTACAAAAACACCTGATGGTCAGTATCAATTACCATAAAAGGAGAATGAAAACTTACGCATTTGTTCGGACTTAACACGGAAAGTCAATTTTGGCTTGACTTCGGAATTGTTTTAAATTAGATAAGGACTTTAATCTCATAATCTTTACACCCAACTGCAGATCAGTGCTCGATTTGTACTCATCACATAGACTGCTGGATTTTTGTTTATTCGAAATGTAAAAATCTACATAATTCTTCGTTGCAGTCTGGTCACACCTGTTTTATCTGTTATTTATAACATTCATCAACGAAGTGTCTTTTAAAGATTGACCCGATAAACAAAATCGTCCAGTACAAAATGGAGGGGTTTACAAAAATCACTAATGTTGGATTATCCGAAGTCACCGATCGCACAAATAAACTGCCAAACACCTATATATACTTACCTTCCGCGGCAGGGCAATTCGCCTGAGCGGGTCTCACACATGTCAGTACATCCATGTCATCGTTGAAGAACAGACCGGCAGGGCACAACATCAGCGTGGGTTCAACACCCGTGTCCGGATGCTCACAAAAGGCGAACGCACTGCAGTCCGAGGGAACACGAGTGCTATGAGCGATCGTGTTGTTGATGTTTATACGGCGAATGCATTCGGCTGAAATTTAAAAGATATACCAAAGCAAACTGAAAAAACATATCTAGGAACAATGTGACGTATTGTAGTTGGGTGGTTTTAGACTACAGCACCGAAAGTAGAACGAGAGCAGGAAAGGAAGTGTGATAGATCGCAAATGGTCACACCATTGTCTCATGTAACCGGTGAAATACAGCGTTTTGTCAATTTACCTAAATTAGGGTATTATCCTAGCTATTCATGTAATTCATTGTAATTCTTTAGACGTGACGGGTCTAGAAGTACTTAGATGCGATTTCTCACATTAACCGGCATAACGGGGTTCTTGTTTTTGGTGTGAATGGCGTCGTTTCGCAATGATCTTCGCAGTACGGTTTGCATCGACAGAATTAACTATACTGGTCCACGGCCTTACCAAGATTTAAGATTGTCAAAACTGTAACTGTTTTCACCTTTTGACCTGTTTGATGTACAATGATGGCAAACATATAGCAAATATATAACGATGAGAGAGTTAATCTGGTCAATAATGAGGACGTCAGGAAAACGAGGAAAACAACTCGTTGGATTCAAGCGTCTAAAACGTTACAAACTAAAGCAACACGTGAGGTCAAAAGTTTCACTTCTTGTGGGGCCAATATTTGGTAGCATTAAGCGTCGGCGAAGTTTATGTTGCCTTTCGCTAACTCTAATATCTGTGGAAGACCACCTGTCTTGTCGTGTGGGTATCTCTACGTCGTGAGTGGGAACGTTCTTCAGTAGCCTGCCAAAGGGCAGACATGCCTCAGTTCTATTTTACATACCAACAATTGCATCCATTTCATTATCGCTGACAGGTCTGGCTTCAACCATGGGTCTGAAGATCTCATTTTGAGCGTTCACCACCAGGACGGACAGACAAACAAACGTACATAATGGTAATAGAGTCATTCTTCCCGGTCTATGCTTGCTGCAATCAGAGAACAAAAACGCTTGAAATAACAAGCTAATTATAAAACTGACAGCTAATAAAGTTAAGAGGATACAGATAGGTTTTGTGGGGTTCTTTTAAGATAAGAGCATAAATTAAGATAAGTAAACTCGCTAGAGCTTAAACTAGAACCTTAATAAAAACACACGTGAAAACTGCAGAACATATCAGTATGTATACATGTATGTGTCAAACTTTTTAATCAGTAAAGAAAGAAAAAACAGAGGAAATTTTGCACAGGCAGGTTTGGTATAATGGGCTTTCAAAGGCTGCAGCTCTAAGGAATTGTGGCGAAGGTTACAAATGCTGACTATAATAACTTACACATATATGCACCTTTTCTCGTTATCAGTGTTAAATCACGTGAGGCTTTTTATAACGCCTGAGGGAGAGAGTCAGTTTTAAGCAGCTGGTTAGTTATGTGCTTTCTCTTCATCAAGCAATCCTTAATAATCTCACTAATTTTTACTGATTAACTAATGTTGTTACCCACATCGAATTTTGTGATCATTTTAAGTTTTTTGTTTATCAAAGCACCTGTTGCATTGGAGACGTAGTGTTACAGGTAAGGAGGGCGTGAACTATAAATAATCTTGCTGTTAAGGTTAATAGAGACGTCAGTGATTGCACAGATGTAATCAATGTTTGAAACTGATGAATTTTATTTATTTATTTATTTATTTATTTATTTATTTATTTATTTATTTATTTATTTATTTATTTATTTGATTGGTGTTTTACGCCGTACTCAAGAATATTTCACTGATACGACGGCGTCCAGCATTATGGTGAAAGGAAACCGGCAGAGCCCGTAGAAAACCCACGACCATCCGCAGGTTGCTGGAAAACCTTCCCACGTACCTGATGAATCTTAAATAGAGTTCTACGGAGAATCCAGATTAAAGAGGTTAGAATTCTGTGTAATACGTTAGATAGATATTCTGACAAAAAACATCACAATGCATTTAAACTGTACTGATGAGTGATAGGGTCAAGATGCTTTCGCTTGAATCAAGTCAGTCTCCATTTGAATGAAAGAAACAGCCCTATTTATTGGACGACCTCTGTCTGCGACTTGCTATCGATCAAAAGACTGTTGCAAAACGGCTTAATTGTCAGATTAAACGAGGTTACAACATCTGTTTTTTTCCTATTAATCAGTATGTATGGCATGAAAAAGTAGTATTGTTTGCGGACGTTATACTTTTTCATTGACCTCTAATCAATGATCGGCAGCCGTGGATAAATCAATTAGTGACGCTCAAGACCCTCTTACTTTAGGGCCGTTACTGACTATGATAGGCCGATTATCATCGGCAACGGGCCAATAAAACGGTGTAACTTTCCAAACAGGCAATAAATAAGGCCAACAGTAAACAATAAAGAAAAGAAAAATAGTTTTTTCTAATTTTAGGAATTTGTAATTTTAACGAAAAATGACTATTCAAGTGTTACACTAAATAATTCCCGAGGGATACATGTCAAACACACGGGTACTATCTGAACGCATAAGCCATGGAATACCAGAACTTCTCGCAAAAGCTAATACTAATTGTGTCTCTGAATAAGCCTTGGAACAATGAGTCCATTTAGACTGAGTCTTCCAGTTAAACTATAACGTTAAATTTATCTTAGCTTTTTGGAGTGAGTGATTACTGATTTCTGTCTTGTTTGTCAGATTTTTTTAATCAACTGACTCCCACCATTTAGACGGAAAAACTTTTAGGTCTTTTTAAACAACTGACCACTACTATTAAGTCGAAGTTGGGCTTAAATTTTAGTTCCTATCTGGTCTATTGGTCACTATAGTGTCAGTTTGGTTTAACTTTTAGTTCTCTTTGGAACAAATGGCTTCTACTATCACAATGAAGTTTTGTTTTCTTTTACCATTAGTATAAACTTCTAAGGCCTTTGCAGGCTTAGAGGGTTAAAGAGCGACGATAAGATAACGATAAGAGTTTAAATTCAAGCTCTCGTTGCTTCGGCTGCGGTCTTCACCGAGGAGGATTGTTATGCACTTGGCGAAATGTGGTGCACTTCTCCACTCATATACATGACTACCGTCATATACAGGTGACGATATGTTGAGTGCGGCTTTAAACTTTAGTCAAATAGTTAAATAAATGTAAACGCCTTACTGCGTTCTTAAGGTACTAGTTTCTGATAGGTGGAGTCACACAATAAAAACGCTATCCTCTTGATCATTAACTTTGATTCATATCTGACCAAACATTCTATTGCCTTCTCAGCTGAAGAAGGTGGTGTGAGAACAAAAAAACCTGTGTTCTAGATCACTTATCAAAATGTTTCATACATAAAGAGATTCATGAAGCGATCGTTGAAATAGTTTAGAAGACCCATATGATTCAAATACGTTTTTATCAATTATGCGTTTTCATAACAGTTGTTATGACGTATATGTAAAATATATGCGCAAGTTATCACTCACCTTGTGCTTGCACTCTGGCGGATCCTCTACAGGTAATGTTTGATTTGCATCTTATGGTTTGTTTTATAGTCATCCCTTTGCAAAAGTTTGAACATACGATTGGTCAGAACTGAAGTTAGGGAGGGACTTAATTGCAAAAATCGACTACTTTTCAGGAGAAAACCTGTTTGGTGTCTTTTATCTTGGTTTTTACATCAAATATCATATAAACATCAAATAGTTATATTTTGCAAGGTAAGCTATTGAAAACAACGCGACTATACATTTAATTGTGCATGAAATAGTTTATTTGTTAAAAATTTACACGTATTGTGATTGAGTCACACCTTTGACAATACCGACCGTTTAGCAGCCTATCTCTCGTCAGCCTGTATGCATTTCACTCAGACCCCCCAGGGAAATAGAATTGTGGGCCATTGTTCTGTGGAGGTTTGTAAATGTCCATTACTGGTATGTGAATCTGTGTCTTATTTTCTTTCTCACACACAAAAAAGCTATATTAAAAAACAACAACGTTATCCTTCATTTGAGGCTAATTTACTTTTACACAATCAGCTCTGTGATAAGTTTCAAAACTTATGTCAGTGTTCTTTTTTGTTAATCTCCGAAAATAAATAAAACAAAGAGGGTAAGGGTATTTTGAGTTTGTATGGAGGCATTCCTAGGTAGGTGGCCAGAATCTACCTAGAAGGCGGAGTCTATATGCATGATTGACAAATCTCCATTTCAGTTCGTTTGTGCCTCGTTTCGTTACATTCCGGTCGATTTCGTAATAACGTAATAACGCATCAACACAAGTTGTTCAAAACCATCAAACTCGACAGTTTCCCTGATTGCCTTATTCACAAGGGATATTCAGGTGGAAAAAATAAGTTTTACGACACAGATAAGAGTGGTTACAGCTATTAAGGGCTTATCATAGCATGACCCAAGGCAATTTTGTACATGACTGTGCACTGCATGGGAAGGTGGTGAGCGAATTAGGCGCCTGTTCCCTCATTTCGACAGTCTGTGAGTGAGTCGTGGAATATAATGGTAAAAAAGGGGTCCTTCAGATCCCGCCACTCCCATGGTCTTGGAGCCTTGGAGGCAATAACGCGGCGAAGGGTTTTCTTGGGAATGGCTTACACTATTCGCTTTCTATGCGGATAAAATATTTGTGCGTAACAAGTCGGAAAGTAAATTCCCAAAAGCCGTTGGTTTCCTCCAGTCTCTCTGTTTTCCTCCTCGTACACATACGATCGCCATCGTATAATTGAAATCAGAAATAACAAAATAGATAAGTCGAGATCTTCTCGGATGTGCTTGTGACGCTATTCTACTGTCAAATGAATAGTTTGTTTTTGATTGTTGGTTAATGTCGTACTCAAGAAGTTTTACCCATATATGATGGCAGCAAGTATATTAGAGAGGGAAAAAACCGGATTGCCAGGAGTAAGGCACCGAGTGCGATAAATCATGCTGGCGAAGTTTCCGAGTATAACATATGTTGTATTGGTGGCAGACAAGTGGTCCCCAGCGACCACACGAGTACCGTGAATTGCTCCAGAGAACAATAAGGAGTTGGGGATCTTGAAAATCTCTTTTCCTAGAATTATATACCTTTAACCCGTGTTGCAAATCAGACAACTAAGTGTCAGGTACCTAAACCACAATCGGAATGTCACTTCTCTATGTCATCATCTGGCATAATTGTTATTCATTATTATACTTGTGGAGCTGTTGTTTTGTTCGGGGTTTTATTTCGCTCCATGCATGTATTATTTCCATATTCTTTGGATGGTGACTCTCAAAATGAAGAATACTTCAGCCATTCCACTTATCTAACAAACTTCCTAACTTAAAGTCGCAACCGAACAAGCGAAAGCGGGACTCGATCAAGCGTCTTTAATGGTCATGTGTCGGCTTGAAGCACGGATACCCCAATAGGGTGCATGTTCAGGACATAACGTTAATTGCTCCATACAGCCACAGTCACAGTCACAGTTCGAAACCAGCTGTCCCTAAATCGGCTGCTCTTTTACGTCATGCTTATACAGCTAGGTGCATCGTGAAATGCGGTGGTTTCGCCGGGCTCTGTCAACTTTTCATCATCTATAAACTTGACCACCACCGTACATCACTGAAACGTAATTCTTCAACACCAATCCAAAAACCGAAATTAGTAATAATATTGTGTTCTGTGACACAACAACATGCAGTGTGAAGTCAGTGATTTAATGGTTTCATCTATACATTTAACACGCAAAGACAATATATACTAGCAGGTGGTCCCAAATATCATATATCAATATCATACAAAAAGTATTTTGGGTGTCTTTTTCTTTAAAAAAAAATTAAAAAACACATTGAAAATAATAATTTTTTCGTGCTCTTTCATGTGAACTTCGTGTAATTTTATTTTCTCTCTCCCTTTAATCAATTATGCCTACATAAGAAACATTAAACGTTTTTATGTTTTTGATTATGTTATATAATGTTTAGAAATTTAGATACCTTTCTTAACCCGTAGTACAGTAGTAATCGTCAGTCTTTATCAACAGTCATTATAATTAATATTCCAGGTTAGTAGTTCCAATATAAATTCCACTTAAAACCAAAATGTCTCTAAAACCAAAGTATCTGAAAAATATATAAAACAAACGTCCTGGTATACCTGACAAAAGCAGCCAAGAGTTTGTATTAATATGGTGAAGCTATAGACAAAGCTGTTTATAGTCGTATGATATGATTCTAATTTACAGAAACTGGAACCTGATTCCCCGAGATATAATTAAAATTTAACTTCATGGTTTAAATGTTTGTCCCAAACGGCCGTTTTACCGATTAGAATAACACCTTTTATGTGCCCTTACATCAGCATCGATGTATCCAGAAACCGATTGACTCGCTGCAGCAGTCGATACTTTGGTTGTCTCCCTTTATTTATTGATGCATGCGGAAACAACACCACATTGCCAGTCCCATACAATACGTGTTGTGTTTTACTTTGCACGAGGCCATATCGCTTTGTTACATTCAAAATTTCCTGCTCATTTACGCTCAACAACAACAGTATGAGCCCACGATATCGCCCAAAACACCACAAATTTGTTACTGGGATAAAGTCAAATAGCATAGGCGTGGATCAGTTAGCCTTTTCTTCCGTCGTGGCGAAAAGCCGCAGTTTCAACCCTTTATTTTGATCGACCCAAATATGCGCCCAGATCCTGATCGTGTCCGTCTGACCATGCACTCAGAAATGTATAGTGCAAGACAAATCGTATGCACTCAAACTTACGCTGGGCGGCCGTTTGGTTGGAGGAACTCTATCTGGAAACCCGTTCCGACCTCCGGAATATGAATCTTACAAATACAAAAGATATCTCCACGTTGGGGACATGAATAGTTGCAATGAAACCGTAACAGAGATGCATGTTTACGATCACTTGTAAACTATCATTGGAAAGTCATTAAATGTAAGCGTGTAGAGCATTCCTTGCGTCTGCCCGCCATCATTGGAAACAGTTGTTTGCTTTTCTTTACGTTTTACCCCATTCCCTGTGAGAGAATGGTGATCTCACCACTTGGCCATTGCAGTGTGTTGAAACGTTTCAAATCCAATTTAATAAAACATAATACGGACGTCACCTACTGCACAGATCCCGATTGACAACGGTTAACATTACAGATCCATCATCTAATATTGAGCGGTTAAAAAGGGTTAAGCTAGCAATAAAGCTTGTACATGTATCTTTTTAACCTGTATATGTTCGTGGATGTAACCATGGCAGCCAATTAGGCATATTGAGAGTCGAAGCTGCCGAGAGGCATTGTGATTGATTGGTTATAATTCAATCACTCACTGGGTGTTCTTGGGTCAGATTTCAGCCCGCATCTAGCCACTGTTGACTGTCGAGATATCTCCAAAACAACAACAGCTCCTCGATAAGTCTGATAATTATGAACTGAAGTCAAGTTCAGATAAAATCATGCCGGATATCCGGATATTATATTTGGAAAACATACACAGTCATGATATGGTTTGATGAGTGTCTTCTTAAAATTAACTCTGTTTTGTTTCATTATAAATGGCGAGGGAAACGTCAAGGAAATTATATAAGCAAAAGAAAAAGAGAGAGAGAAAAAGAAAAAAAAACAGTGCAAGACGTGTCAGAAAACCCATGGAAATTAAATCTATTTCACTTCATGAGATCAATTTATGTATTTATTTATGTATTTATTTTATTGTTGCCTGACGTCATAATCAAGGATTGCTCACTTATATGATGGCGGTCGGGTCTACTGGTCGAGCAAACTGCACTGCCCGGGTTAATTATTATGATTATTATTATTATTAGGTTTTATTGCAGCTCCAGTCCATAAAATACAAACATATGTGATAATAAATACTGAGATTACATATGATGACAGCTTATAACCAGATAGTGTATTAATACAGAGTATGACTCCACTTAGCACATATTACGGAATGAACACGGACATCTAAGGTCCTTACAGTAGCTATCGTTTGACTGTTACTGGATTCGAGTCTCGTTAACAAGGAGTATCTCCAAATCACATCATCGTGTGCATGACAAACATTTCTCAAGCTCTACAGCAGCTTTTTGAGTTCATCATCCACCTGAATGCATTTTTACGCATTACTTTCATTTTGTTAATCTTTTCTGGGAATATAATGACCGCAGTGAACAACAATAAATATGTCAACAATGCGACTTAAACAGCGCTTTCTTCACAATAAGAGAACACTCCCTGCACTTACAAAGTATGATGTTCACTGTAATACAAAGTTTTCTGCCTTGTCCGTCAATGTCATCGCTATCACTAAAATCGTGTGTACTTACGCACATACAGTTTGATGGCTCCACGAACCTTACAGCCGGGGATAAGAAGCTATTATAGATTTTGGGCGTTATTCATAAGCAATTATCTTACAATTATAAAGAATATCACGTGAGATTGAAAAGTCAGAGCAGATGTCTAGCAAACGCTGGAAAGACTTTGCCGATGGGCATAACAAACAAATGGTTTATGAAACGTCCAGCAATATTACACCTGACACCAGCGTTACTTAAACATCCATCCATATCATATAAATATACAGAATAAAGAGCAGGTGACAAAACCCCCACCTTGACTTACCCCATTTGATGGAGTAAAGAACTGTGAAATGGCTGAATCCCGTTTAACGGCACACAATTGGGCATTGAACCAAATATTCAGCAGATATATAATATATAACGGTGCATTACTGTTGATGAGTTTTTGCAAAAACGTCCTAAATTTACCTAGTCAAACGCTTTATTGGCGCCCATAAAACATACCAGTTGAGGACTACCGTTATTTCTGTCAAAGTTAACTACCTCTTTAAGAAGATAAATACAGTGGTCAGTGGAGTGATCACGTTTGAAATCAGACTGTAGGTCGGCACTATAGCAATTTAATTCCCATTGATATAGAATGACATGTTCAATAGTCTTTGAAGCTACGTTTGCTAAAGCAATTGGCATATAGTTATCAGATTCATTAGTATTACCCATTTTGTTCTAGTTAATAGGAGTTATTACAACTTTGGAATTTGTAGAGAACACATAAGTGAACAAATAATATGTGAGGTGCATTTTGCAATTGTGTTCAGCAGCTAAGTCGTCATAACCAGGTGACTTATTTCTTTTCGTATTAGAAACTACTTCACATATTTGACTAGGCGAATGAAAAGACCAATTTGTCTGGTACACTCTTTTCATGAATATCACCTCTGATACAATTTAAGATGCCTTTAAACTGACCACGCCACAAGTTAACAATTTCTAATTCACCCTCCTCGTTATCTATTCTACTAGGGTGAGCTGTACACTTATTGTTGGATATTTTATCTTCTTTCCACAAATCATCAGCTGAGTTTTGTGTCAATGCTTCTGCCATTTTATGTGCTTTGGTGCATTTTTCTTCTACACGACAGACCCCTTAGGCATATTTAAATTGTCGTTTTATTTTCCACATATTATCAGCAATAACTTCACTCCTCGGGCTGCCTTATTCCTTCCAATTTAGAAATGTTGTTCTAGGAAGGGAATATAGATCTTCAACATAGTCTGACCACCCAAGTAAAATGTACTCTTACCTACACGTTTTAGCCACAGTTTCTATTACCGCCTTATTAATCGCCTGAACAATTTCACAGTAAAAGTCAGATATAATATAATTATGTTTACAACCACAGACACGATCATTACATAAAATCGGGTCGATAGCTGGAGATATTTCCGAAAGTTTTCTGTGAGCTGCATCTGTATACAAATTCAACTGATTATCGGACAAAAGGTTATAGTTGGTTACAAAACCAGTGTGTCACCGGTGTGTAGAGAAGGAAGTGCATCCCAATCAAAACAAGTAAAGCAGCAGACCTGTCTAAAGTTACTGGCGACGTTTTCCACGCGTGACATGCAAATATTTCTGGAAGATTCGTTCATGTATAATGCGGCTAAAACTGAAAATAACGTATACATTCGCTTGATCACTATTCAATGCCATACTCAAGACGTTTTGTGGATGGAGTTGGAATACATGTGGTAAACCACTGACTATTGGCAAGCTACAGATGAGCTTTTTATCGCCTGACGTACAGATATTCACACCATGCATACTGGTGGACAAGTGGTCTCAATGGAAATGATGCTGTACAAACCGCTTCATATTTTCATCAAGAGAGATAGGAGGGATCAACAAATTCAATTATGCCCAGGGCTGGGTTTGGGATTACACCTCCTTCTTACAGTTAATCTAGACTGTCTGACCTATATCCACTTTCCAGCTGTAACGTGTTCACAAACGTGTTCTCAAACAAAGTTACTGAATCTACAATGCATGGTGTAAACATTTTTTCGACTATTTATTTGCTTTGGTTTATTTCTTTGATTGGTGTTTTACGCAGTGCTCAAGAATATTTCACTTATACGACGCCGGCCAGCATTATAGTGGGAAGAAACTGGACATAGCCCGGAGGTAACCCACGACCATCCGCAGGTTGCTGGAAGAGCTTCCCACTTACGGCCAGCTCTGACAACAGCCTACAGCACTCGGTGTTCCCAGCCTGTTTTCGAGACTTTACTTTGTATAATACCTCACCGATCTTAACCAAGCATTCATTTAAGGCTATATGGTCTCTGGACAAGTTTATGTACTTGTTTATTTAAAGATTGACTGTAATATTTTTGAGTTTATTTGGGTTAAAACGCAAAAAACCTTGCAAACTGTTTTAATCCACGTAGGGGCTCATACAAAAAGTTGCACAGCAGTTTTTTTTTTTTGGAAGTCATCCCTCTTGTAGCGTCTGAGAGAGGAAACCGTTTTGACCTTTAACAAATACAGGTCCAGATCAGATGTACCATCTGTAGATTCTGTGGTTTCCTTTAACTCCAGCGAAGGTGGGTAAAAATCTTTCACAGCCTTTGCTATATATGGATTGTTTAAGGTAGCAGATCATCAATATACTGTTTAGTGAGTGAGATCCGACCTGGAGAGGGTGACTCCTTAATAGTTTCTGCACATTCATTCGAGAACAGGTATAGTTCAGCCAAAAGGAGGGCACAATTTGTACCCATCAGAATACCTGTACAAGTATAGGTGTTACAGCATGCACTGTTGATACATGGTTTCCTCTTATAATGCTGGTCGCCGTCGTATAAGTGACATATTCTCGAATACGGTATAAAACACAAATGAAAAAAACAAATCTAATATATAAATAAATGGAAAACATGTATGTGAATTATATCTATTAGAGGCTGTTTACGGGAAAGACTGATAAACGACTACTATATAAATTATCTATAGCTTATCATGAGCTGACAAGGCAGCAGAATCTGTTGTCTTCCGTAACAGATCCACTATCACGACTCTCGAAACTGGAGGAATACCAGTAAGTCAAATGTTGATACTGCATGAACAGCGACACCAATATTACCAAATGTCGTTTTTCGAAGGTTTGGCCGGTGAGATTCTATTCTCAAATTATTGTCTTTTCAGGTCCTTTGAAGGTCATGCAGGGTAGGGCAATAACGAAATTACCAGAAATAAATCCATAGATGAAAACTAAGATTTGAAAACATATAGATATTTTTTTTCTATAAAATTCTGTACAAATATAACATTTACGCGAAATTTTTATCTCATCCAAAATTCAAAGCAGTCACTTTTAACCTCGCATCTTCATCCATTACTCTGCAGAAACACTGATTTGCAGACGATCGTGGTGAAACGTCTATTTCTGAAACGAGGAGGAAAAACATATTTAATTTATTTATTCGACTGTCTGTTACGACGTAATCATAATTATGTCACATCTGATGAAATTTCCAAACTTGCTATGTTCATTCTCGACAAATCTTTTGGAGAAAAGCCAAAGCAACCCACTGAGAGCTGGATTGTAGGTTCTAATAAGCATGGTTATAGCGAATGCACATTGTTCAATAAAGGACATCTCATCCACATTTAAGTGCCTTGTTTGGAAAACAGTTTCTAACAAATTGTCCCATAATTTGTTCACAGTTTACTGGAAAGCAATAAACGAAAAATATCTTTCAAAATACACACTGATCGTGTTTAGTCACTTGAAATCATTTAAAAATATTGTATCATACTAACACAATTAAAACGCTATTCTATAATTAACACTTTCCGCTGATATTAGTCCATTCATCCAGGGTACATCGCTTTCTAACCAGCAGAAAGAACATCACTTAAAAACAATGCGCTTTCATCGGTTGGCGCCTAGTATACGAATGTTTCGACGAAAAGGTGTGGTAGTGATCGCAGTGAAACCGTGTAAAGTTTTTCTATATAAATGGTACACTCTGAAACATCACATTGAAAGGATACACTTACTTTAACTATAAACAACCGCATGTGGCTTGGTTGAACTCCGTTCCAGCAGCGCAATCCATCTCCATTCCACCAAGAATAAAAGAAGAAACCCGATCTTCTACAGCTTGTAAATGGCAAGCTGGAAATAAAAAACAAGCACACCTCAAAGGAAGATCTGCATACTTATATCTAGTGACATTTAGTCCGTTGTAGATTTTACAATCGCAAAATTACCAAAGACAGGAATCAAACAATTTGGATTCTTTAATGAGTTTGAAAACAATTTGCCAAGCTATATTTCTTACAAACGTTTGAAGATGTTTGATAAGTAAGTTTGGACTGTTGCAATAATGCTGACAACAGGTGCATTGTGGGATAAGGTTGGTCAGTGTACTGTTTGCACTTTATTATACTCTAATATGCGTGCTCTATCTGGCATTTTCTCAAATAGAGTTTAGTGAGCAATAGGCTTTCTTGCATTATCTATCTTTATAAGTTTTTCTTCTAAAAATGCATTTGCTTTTATTTTTATTTCTATACAATGTGATAGATGTTGACAGTTTGTATAATAAATAGAATAATAGATAATATATATAATATTATAATAAATAGAATACAATAAAAAGAAGTGTATGAAGTTTGAAGACGATTATGGCACAGATATAAGAAGTTTGTCTTGAGCAAAGTCTACTTACGCACAGGGTCCCGAGGGGCGGGAGTCTGGGGGGGCAGATCAGGGATATTAAAACAAGCCTGGTCAAACTTCAGGTATTGTTGCCCAAGTTCACACCATCCTCCACCAATGGCCCGTCCACCACTGCACACGTAGTATGCTCCCTGAATCGTCTGTGTGCGGATGACGTCCTGGTTAAATCCATCAGGCCGGCCAGAGCAAGGATCTAGGGAAAGAAGAGGGTGCTGGTTTGACGAAGATTCTAAAACCTCTTTGAAGAGGGCAATTGGATCCAACACTAAATGACGAAGGGGATAATAAATTGATAGAGATTTTGGCATGATAAAAACCTACCAAACCAATAATAACCATTTTCAAGAACTCGCTAAGACGCCTTGAGCAAGACAGCACTCTTTGCTAGAGCTGGATCGACGAGTGCTATCCAGTCGTAGACACAAGTGAAAATGTGACGAGTGAAAAAATGAACTTCAACATTAGGTTACTTTACACACGTTCATATGTCAATTATATCCAACATGTGGCCAAGGTATTAAAATAATTTTAATTTAATTTTATTAATCTTTTACATCACAATCGTTCTGTGCATGTTGAATAACTTACCAGCATCAGCTGGACAGTTTGCCATTGTCGGGTTCACACATGTCAGTATATCCATGTCGTCGTTGAAGAACAAACCAGCGGGACACAACATCATTGATGGCGTTACACCTGTCTCTGGGTGCTCACAGATAGCGTACGCGCCACAGAAGGATGGTGATCGTACATAGTGGCTAATGGTATCGTTGATGCTAATACGCCTGTTACACTCAGCTGAAAATACAAGAGATGAATGTTCATGTGATGTTGACTAGGTGAACAGAGCGAGTTGAACCTACACCAGTTTTACATAATGTATTCTTGGCAAAGGTGCCAACAATTTTTACAGAGGGGATAAGATCACCCTAATTGACAAAAATACAACTGGTACGTGAGAAAAACTCCCGCCCAGTGGATTCGAACACGTGTCCACATAGTCGCTCGATGGGAAACAGCCCTTTACTTCTCGACAGTTTATTAGGCTCACATGCACAAGCAAGAAACTTTGGTATCTGGGCACATGTAAAATGACATGGAGCTGATAGACATTTACCACCAGAAGGCATGTGTGAATGTCATCCTACATTTATTCGACACACGGAAGACAACTTACCAATCATGGCGTTCATGTCGCTGTCGGACGCCGGTGGGGCTTGAACCAACGGTCTGCGAATCTCATTCTGAGCGGACACGGCCGCAATGAGAACAGTCAAACAGATACATTTGCAAAGCTGAGAAGCACCCATTGTTATCAGTAAATATAACCTGTGAAAAGGAAAAGCAGAAAAAATATTAGGAAAAACACATAAGATACATTAATTTCCATACCGACATCACCAAGTACTTATTGGGCAATTGCCAGTATACGGTGAATACCTCGGGTATCATAACTCATGTCCAATGGAAGGTCAAAACTGCTTGTTTAACTGAAGTAAATCAGCCGAGAGTACGATTTGTGGTCATAATTTGGAAAAGCAATGTTTATCACTGTAAACGTATATCTGATGAGAATCAATGACATCTCTGTTTACAAACATTTTAGTTCACTACATAATGTTTTATTTCTGTTTATAATATGAGGCTTTGTTGCTGTGTATATCTAAATATAGACTGACATTTTCACGCCTCTAGTTAAAGACTTGAACATTAATTTTGTCTGTTAGAATGATCGAATACTTCGTGAACCCTGTGAAGTAAAACAATGAACTTATTTTAAAAAATCATAAAATGTTGCGATAGGATAAAAAAAAACATTAGCGTTGTATACAGGACAGAGGACGCTGCCAAACAAAAAAGGTAATATAAGAAGGAAGAAAGTTTCCTTAAATACACTGGGCGGTTCCTCAAGCATGAATTAAACTTCGGTGTTTTAAGAGTATGACTGCAGACGATATTTATCGGTCACGTGTTATCCTTGTTTCTTTCCTTATCCAAAAATCAGATATATATTTAGCCGACGTTGCAGATTCATGTTCCCTGAGGGATATCATTTTAAGCGCACCACACAAATATTTACATTTATGTTTTCGGGGCAAAGTTTGATCATGTATCGATTCTGATAAATTCAATAATATTCTTATTAAGCGTGAGTTTAAATCTAGATCTAGTAACAGAATAATAAAACATCCTGTTTTATTTTTCCTTTTGTGGTAAAAAAAACATGACGCAGAGGTGATAAATGGCAAAAAAGAAAAAAAAAGAAAAGAAAAACAAAAAAGAAAAAAAAAGAAAATCGTGTAGCATATTTTTAGCGACTTAAAAAAAGAACACGTCCCGCGGCTAGAAATAAAATCGCCCTTGATGTGTGCACATGGACTGCGCGTGAACATCAAATCCACCTTACACAGTTGAATTTACCTACATATGAACGGCGTAAGGCCTAGAACCAAGAACCTGAATCTAACTACAAAACTGTATTTGAACGTCGTGGGTAAAGAAATGTAATTAATGTCGCAATTAGCATGTAAGGTCACTGTGCTCATTAAACGATCTTTCAAATTAAAACGTTGTCTATATACCCTTGTATATAGTGTAATTCAATTTTTGCAGATTTAAAATTGGTAAAATAAGTCCAGTGATTCCTACAATCGCTCGGTAAATTGACAAAGACTCCTTTGACCAGCGATCAATTTTATTTACCATCTGAATGATTATATTAGGCCTATAACCATATTTAGCCTGGAGTTTTAGGCTTGATCAAAGTTCAATCTGTTAAGCTATACAAATTACGACTAATTAGTATTACGTCGATACTTGGACAAATCACTTTGAATCCACATTCATCCCAGCGTTGTGTGTCTCAGATTATAGGGCCGTATGTTTGTTAAATATACATTTGAAATCCTTGTCATGGATCTGTCCATACATGCGTCATCTGAGGCTGATAAAGCCGATGCCTGCAGGCGTTGTATATAGGTCTATATCTAAATATACACACACTCCACCCAGCATCCGTGTTACATAGTCGCATGACGGATCCCGCCCAAGCGTGTAGTTCTCTAGGCCTAGATTATCTTAAAAAAAAAAAACCTCGTTCACTTTAACGTGAAGACGTCGGAGGTAGCTCTATCTGTCTGTCAGAGAGAGGGGCCTTCTGATGAGATATATATCTGTGAAATGTATTTAAACAAATGCTAGAGAAGCTGGGTGGCTACAATCTTCCAGCTTATCGGACTGCCTGAATTAGGCATAATGACATCTTACATGATAGAAGTAAAATTATTCCCATTTAGCATAAAAAATTTGGCATAAAACCACTGACTTCTCTGTATGAAGAAACACTTGGCTGGTTCACTTACCTGCCAGAATGCCGTTGAAAAAAACATCTCGAAATGTCCTTAGAAGTATACTCAGCATTACCTGAACGTATATACATCAGCAGAGAAAGTTGACTATATTAGAAAGCGTATAAATGCTTACCTTTATGCGATGGTATTTCCTCTGATATCGCTATATGGATTAAAGTTTCATCTCTCTCAAGCTTTATAGGAAACCATGGCGAGCGATGAAGCGACCTGAGTGGTCAGAATCCAGACGGTAGGCGGGAACTTTGGCTGACGTCATTAGCCTTTCCTTAAACTGTGCCAGTCATCGTCACTTACCACGAGTGGTTCTGTTTCATGAACAACTCCCCATCAAGCGACCTGATCATGTCTCGAGGGAAGTAGTAGAAAACAGGGGTATTTTACACGGCTTTTTGGCAAATCGATTCATCGACAGAGTATGTGTCGGATTTCCGCTTGAGAATTAAAACTTAAGGCATGGTGTTACGCCTCCATGCACAGTTTTCGTCTCACGAAATTATTCGTTATATTATATAAATAGCTTAAGTCAATTAAAAACTTAACGTTATCTCCTATTTCATGGTTGATGGAATTTAGGTCAAGTCATCCTTCACTCTAGGAGCACATGCTAATATTCGTCGACTTGACACCTCATAACGATATGAAAAACAATTCAAGCATACACATACATACGTTTGTTCAAATCATTTTTTATATTTTTTAGATTTTTATAACATCTTCTGAAGTACTTTATTATCTTTTATTCTTTGTAAAACTTCTTTTTCAAAAAAGTATTATACTCTGCACATAATTTGGGACACAGTATTTACTGGTATACCGTATTTACTGGCCTGCCTGTGTGTTGGTCATTTTCGAGTAAATAAAACGAATTAGAGAATAGAATGACTGTAATCGTGATCCACAATTAGGTAAGCAGATGAGAATACGAGAGAAGAGTGTGTATATGAAACATCTGGAGTAAAGAGAAATTCATTTAAAAAGCATGGAAATGGACTAATAAGGCATCAATACTGGAATGCGTGCTTGATTGAATAATTGATCAAATATCCAGAAGAATTACACACGGACTGAAGAGCGATAATCTTTTATTCAAAACAGGTGATATCTGAAAATGAAATGAGCCCTGAATCTATTAGCGTTTAAAACAATTAAGATGTTTTCCGATGCGAAACGACAATCTGCATCTAATAGTTTTCGTGTATATATAGCGATGTAATGTCTTAGCAGTTAGCTGAATGTTCAGCTATAAAACATAATCCAGATTTACAGGTATGTCACTAATCAAATGGGAAGTCAAAAATAGAAGTCGAACACAAAATAAATACTCGTTATAACATTTTCTAAGGTAAAGATATAAACGTATAAAGGATGGCGAGTTAGCCCATATCAGGGACGCATGGAATATACGGACATTTCGGATATTTTTTTATTACGGCTGTATATATCAGTGCTGCATATATTTCGGCATTTAGAATGCAACTTAACTGATGCGCGACTATACGTGACTGGTATACTGCGGATATATGAAAATGTATATATGCTTGTGGCTCTCTACAGTATACATAAATTACAAATTTCATCACCTCATACGACTGTATATTTAACTTAGCTGTAAGTGTTCATAATGACCCTTTTCTTTTTCTGTGAGTTTTTGATAATATATCAATTCTTTTCTTATCGTTCGTCACCAAGGATGTATCATCATCATCCATTAATTGTTACTTATGAGTTAGGGATAGAAGTACCTGGGACTTTATTCTCGCCTTATATCAATTAATTTGAAAAAGGAAATAACCCCGTGTTCTCCATCTCGCTCCTCGGCGAAGTCTCAGGGAATAGCCCTGGTGGTGTTATTCTCTTAAATCGTATACACCCCACCCCCCTAACACCAAGCTGCTATCACCCTGGTCGCAATAGGTCGAGCTAAGATAGCTCCGGCATTAACGTAAATTCTCCGCCCAATCATACAAATGTAAGGACTTTACATATATTACGTTTTAATTTTCATTGTTTTAAAATTTTAAATTACAGGTTGTGTATATACGCCTATCTTTGTTTTTTAATATAACCCAGGAAATTCCTTTCATAATATTTCAAAGGTGCCTGTATCTTTCACCATTATTCTTTTGGTAATTTGCGCTGTATATTCCGGTAAATTTCGTTACTGTGACTGTGACTAGTTTTACAGTAGGAGGAAACTTTAGAGACATACCACAGGTCACCTATACAACATGACAGATGTAGAGCGACGAAAAGATGAAAATAATGTATACAAAGATAGATGAAATATGGATTCGATCTCCTTTCTCACTGGGTTATATTTCAAATGCAATGCAGTAAACTGTTTTGAAGTTAGGTCTAAACAGATTTGAGGTTAGTTTACGGCAACTTCGTGATCCAAGGATTAGGGATTACACGCCAACCTGGTCATGTAGTTATGACTTTAAAAATTTCAATCTTTATATTTCATTGGTACTCCGGGTCACTCGGTGAGGTGACTGGGCTTATATATGTGAGATCAGCACGACGTCATTAGACTTACACCAGAGCTATTCAGAGCTGCAGACGCCTTCATGACCACTACTTCCGGTTACTCACAAATATAACTCGCTGTTAAAGCAGGAGGTGTTTACGATTATTTGTTATTGATGTATGATAAGAACAAAACTATTGCCAGCCTATAATGTAGCCGTGACATATGTCACTAATGGGTTGCAGGAGGGGAAACGTATTCGTTAGCGCAAATATTTAATGGCTTTTGTGGGAAACAGACGCGTTTATACAATGTGACGATCTCACGAGATTCAGCCATACATATACCGGATATGGTTCAGTTCAACCCAGTGATTTCACGCGTCCATTTGCAATAAAAAGTAATCCATGGCCCAATTCATTGTTTTGTAGTACGCGCAACTTATCTGTTTTATTAGCTTAGTCGGGCAGCAATTAAATTAAAAATGTTGGCTGTGAAAACTGATGTGAGCTAATTTAAATACCCCGTGGGCACTGCCTTGTGAAGAGAAACACATATTCCATATAGTATTTTTTCTAAAAAAAAAGGTAGATATGGCTTACCATATGTGTGGCATATAATTTTTTATTTTGTGACAAAAAGTCAGAGGAATTTGTTAATTTCATGTATGCATAGTGTTTTTGTCTTGCTCTGGAGACGCGACCGTGAAAGAAGTTTTTCTTTGCTAGATTCTGTTTTTCTTTCTGTCTTTATATGCCCTATTCTTAGTGTTTGATTAAAAACTTGTATTTTAATTACTCCTAGTGTTTTGAACTAGTGAGTTTAAAGCCAAAAGCGATTCGGGTAAATGTACATATAGCTATAGTATCAAAACTGTAAAAATGAGCTTATGACCTCGACCAGGGGCACCTCGAGTAAACTACCCCTTTTGTCAGGTATCTGGCAAACTCCTGACTCAAAACTGCAGCGGAACCAGCGAAAGTTGGTTTCCAGCATACAATTCATTGGTCAAAAAGTTTATCTGATTCTTCGAGAGCGACGCTTTTTAACAATCGGCCAGCCAGGACACATATTGTGAGCACAGGTGATGTCTTCGTTCGCTGAAGATGTTGAAGACGAACGATAGAAACCCTGCTTGTTAATTCGACGATATGTTGCTGTTTTGGGTCTTCAGTTTGTTCTGAATGATGTGAAAATGTTTCTCTAAACACACAAACCTTTTTCTAAGGGTATGAATTCCATTTATTTGCTAATTATGTTTTAATGTAGTACCCAAATACTCGGAAACGTGATAACTAAATGGTCGAATTTAACATCTATAATTTCTTTTTTTCGTCCGTACCATTGAATCTTTTAAATTAAAATCAGCTAAAATGATCCTCTGAAAATATAAAATTTCACTTTAATTTCCCTCCAACCGAAATAATTTGCCTACATATGTGCACAGATGACGTCCGGTCTATATGGTAGACTGCTTTATTCGACTTCGGGGAAGTAGGACAAATAATTTGCAAACTCTGATAAATTCTACTTTGATCTAAAGAAGATAAAGATGTTATCCAAATTTGAAATCACTCCCAAGCAGGAAAGTCTTCCGACCTGCTTAAGGTGGGCTTTTCACATGCATGACCCGGACAAGAGGATTGTCCACGGAGTCACTGATATTTTTTTGTCCAAAATCGATGTACGTAAATGAACCGCACAATCAGAACGGCTTTATAAATAACTATCATTTTGTATCACTTTCAGAAGGCTGGCCACCTGATCGGGTCATATGGCTTGAGGGTATTTAGTGTGTACGCTCTGAGTTTCCGATATATCTGCAACGCCGAGGGGGGAATGCTCGAGATTTGCCGGACAAATTAGGTCAGTTACTGAAAGGTCAGTTAGGCACGAGCTGAAATGTGCAACTGAAGGGTAAGAAATTACAGCGTTCATTTCTGACAACATATGGTCGAATGTAATCAATGAAGTAACTGATTGACTGAATTATGTATATGGGTGTAAGGTAAATCATGCTTGATACGTTACTCACCTTATATTACAACGGTAAATTACTCACTTTATATTACAGCGGTACGTTATTCACCTTATATTACAACTGTAAGTTACTCACCTTATATTACAAAGGTAAGTTATTCACATTATATTACAATGAACGGTAAGTTCTTTACCTAATATTACAACTTACGGTAAGTTATTCACCTTATATTACAAAAGTATGTAACTCACCCCGTATTACAGCGGTAGATCATTCACTTTATATTACAACGGTAGGTCATTCACCTTATATTTCGATGGTAAGTCACTCACCTCATAGTACAACCGTGAGTTACTGACCTCATATTACAACCGTGAGTTACTGATCTCATAATACAATCGTCAGTTACTGACCTCATATTACAACCGTCAGTTAATCACCTTATATTCCATAGGTATCTTACTCAACTTATATTACAGCAGTAAGTTAATACTAACCTTATATTACACATGTATGTCACTCACGTTACTAGATTACAACAATGTTTTGCCAATTTTAAATTACAGTATATTACAACGGCAAAGTACTCACCTTATATTACAATGGTAACTTGTTCACCTTATATTACAGCTGTAAGATTTGTAGGTATACGAAACACGGCAGAGCCACTAAAATGCACGAAGGTAGATCACGTGATCACGTGTAATGTATATCCACACTAAAATTATGTTCATGACAGATGACTTATACTCTGTGGACTAGTGGTACACAGTGTTGTGGCAAAAATGCACATCCACACCATTTTGTGTACCAGCAGTACAGACATTGTGTAATTTATGTAACACATCCACAGTGACTTGTGTAGGCCTATGTATGTGTTCTGCTGATACACTTGTCACAGTGGATGTGCAAATTTGTACACAGCCTTTTTCATAGAGTACTACTGAGCAAAATATAAAAGATTTAACAAAGTGAGACGTTATTTACAAAGAACAGCCTATGGTGGCCGTTACCAGAGACTGAGGCTAGCAATTGAGGCTATGTACCTCAATTGCATGGTCAACGCTGCTGATTCACTTTCCGAATACGATATGTATTGTCACATTATACTCGATTTGAGATGCAAATGAACAAAGGGCGACAACTTTGACATACAAAGAAGGATAGCGAGTGAAGTAGCCACACATGAACTATTCAGTACTCCAGTCCCTGGGATCTCAAAGTGATCTTAGTGATCTTAGGCTGAAGTCAAAATTTCGGATCACTTTAAAATTGTTATTTATTCTTTCAAATTATTGCTTGACAACCAAAATTCTGGGTAAGTTATTGTAAATCAAACTTCAACTAAAATGACAGAAAGAAACATGACATGTTTAATGATTGAAGTTTTGGCTTAGGGCAAAGTTCGCTTCGTGATCCCGGTGCCAGGCAAATCCATAAGTATCTGGGGAAATTACCCAAGCTAATTTTCTCATTCGAGTTGTGTATGGCTTCGGGTATTTATCTCTCTTCTGTTTACATGTGGAAAACAATAAAGACTTATCTGTTCTCTACCTTTACTAACAAGGAATTTGGGAATCTCTTCATCGCTGTTTATTTAAACAGTTCACAGTTACAGTATCTCCAAGAAAATAAGGCCATATCCAGTTCTATAACGTATTTATATTGTTCATGCAGCTGACTAAATTTCCGGCATGATTAACATCTATGCAACCGTATATACAAGAACATACGTAATGCTCTTTGTTGCTGTCTCGTGTGTTGCTCAGCACTGAGAGGTTAGAAAGAGGACAGGATGGTCCGGTGTCAGTGTAATGTGAGATGAGTGAGTGCTTGGGGTTTAACGTCTTACTTCACAATTTTTCAGTCATATGACGACGAAGGAATCCTTAGAATGCATGTGATGTGACTCCTTGTTGCAGGGCGGATTTCCACCGCTCTTGTATGTAGTGCTGCTTCACTGAAGGCAAGTAAGCAGCCCCGCCCGAGTCATTACACTACCAGTAGTTGCACTATCCCGTTAATGCTGAACGCCAAGCGAGGAAGATGAAACTTCTTTTAAAGTCTTAGGTGTGACTCGAGCAAGGATTGACGCTGGATCTACCGCTCCCGAAGAGGACGCTGTACCAACTGTGCTAGCGGAGCCGGTCAATGTAGTGTGGTTGAGTAAGGTATCAATGTTTGGTGTCTTTGGCGTGATGCGTCAGTGGTGGTAGCATTTTGATGGTATGGATCGGATGACTCCTCGTAGTCATATGACTGAAAAATTGTTAAGTACAACGTAAAACTTCAACCACACACATATACACATGTATACGTAATCCTCGAGGCAGTCATACAAACTTGTCTTGATATTGATACCATTATTTTGGAAAATTATTTCACAATCTGTAGAATTACTCGTCTGAGATTAAATGAATCATCACTAAATACCTGAATAAAAAAGACAGGGTTTGGGAAGGATTGCGTGTAATAATTTTGATATGTCAAAATCAATATCCGCGACGAACTGTAATAAACTGAAACTGATCATTCCGTTCGATCTAACCTCAGTGTATGTTTCAGTGATGAACAAGTCAGAGGTTCACCTTATATTACAGCTGTAAGATTTGTAGGTATACGAAACACGGCAGAGCCACTAAAATGCACGAAGGCAGATCACGTGATCACGTGTAGTGTATATCCACTATATTTGGGTCATTTGGTATACATTGTTATAAAAGATTTGATCCAAAAATTACCACACACGTGACCAACAAAAAATGATTTCGCATCTTTGTGACCTGTCCTATTAGACGGACACAATGAAAAATATCTTCATGGTTGTGAGAAAAACTTGCTTTCACTACAAGCAAAAAACAAAAAAATAAAACAAATAAAAACAAAACAGTTGAACGAATAATTGTCAGAAGACCCTACAGCGGGGAGTAAAAATATTCTGAGACAATATCTCAATAGTCCATCGATTACCTATCATAGACACCGCCTCGCTTTTTGTGCTGAACATCCTTTTTTTTTTCTCAAGACATCTAATTTTTCTTGACTTCACTTTTGTCATATCGTCAGCTATACTAACCTACGTGGTGAGTGGATGAGAGTTCTCTTCTCGCGGCACTGAAATATTAGTGCAGTTAAATTTCTTCTTCAAGTTATGTCGCCGTCGTCCAGTTCTTGCCCTAGGCTTATGAAGCTTGTCCTACACCGGTAAAAGAGCAAGCAAATGCTTACGGGTCGTTGGTGATCGACTTCTCGAGAATTGTGTAAAGTGTTACAAAGTCACATCTGGGGCAAAATGACATTTTCATTTGGCAGCGCCGAAAGATTTTATTTTACTGGAATTTTACCTTAATTATTACAATATTTATCATCCTATCGAAAACTAAAAATATACTGATTTGTTTATGCATGTCAACTGTATGGCGAAATTTTAAGTTTTTTGACTAATTTGTCCTTTCAGGAGAATGTCATTTTCGTGAGATGACGAGATCATCAATTTTGATCACTCTAATGATTTTCAAACTGAATTATATTTAAGTTGCTAGCTTCGAGATAGAATACGTGATCTCGTTGATGGGGACGAGAATCCTGGTTGAGAACACATGTTTTCCACTAGCTATCATTAACTTCAGCGTGTTATGCGTAGAGGAAGTGTAAGGGTGAAAGTTATATTTGTTATATATTTAATTGACTGGTGCATAACAGCGTGTTCAAGAATTTTTCAGAAATGTACGTTTGTAGTGCAGTGATTTTCATAACTCTAAAGTGTCTAATTTAAAATAAAGATATTTCAGTGTGACTGGAGCCGGCTATAATTTTTCGATTGTATGGCTTATACATCGCTTCAGAGCATGTTTGGAGCTTTATAAGCCGCATGCTTCCCAACAGGAAAAGACGAGTAAAACGGAAGTGCAAAAAAAAGAAGTAGCCTAACGAGTGTGCCAGCAGATGTCACTCACAGCTATAGTCAGTTTCGCTACTCGAGGTCCACAGTTTCTTGCACTGGCGCCGATTCCCCGCCTTACAAAATCCCAGCACAATTCTGTACACTTTCGAATCGGAAGTATAAGCCTTCATCACAGCACCCATAAAACTTATATGACCATAAAAGAGATGTAATAACCCGATATAAATGCACTCTCGATGAAAAACTCGAAAATTTTTCGTTCAATCGAAATTTAAATTATAAAGATCAACGTTAACCAGAAAAAATATTTTTACTGAAAGTTTTATGTATGTATTTCCAGATGGTGTCAAAGTCTGGTTTTGATTAACGTTTGTCTTCATATATAAAACATAAACTTTATAATGTGATTTTTGACAGTTTTCAAATCCGTATTTTTAATTTTTACTCATTTACCTTGCTATTCGTTCCCCACATAGACATGTAAGTAAGCAATGGCGAGGGTTTTAGACAGAATTTGATTTGAACAAGTGTCTATTGTCAAGTGTCTCATAAAAAGTGATACAACTATGTGAAGTATCTATAAAATATATACTCTGGCGTCTACACCCCTGTTATGGTTTACGCCAAGGAAACATATTGGGGTTTATGCGGTTAGAAAAAAAGTGCTGACTAATACCGCCATATTGGATATATGTTACGGATTCAACTGTGTGAACAACTTATAAATCAACATGATGTACGATTTATAGCTATTGATTGAATTAAATCATTTTGTCTTTCAGCATTATTGAAAACTGCTGACCGCTTCTCCATCCTAATTCCTGTCCGTTAAATTTAATCAGATTATTTTTTGAGAGTGTATTCATCACTGTCGCTATTATCGATATATACTAAACATCTGCCAAAAGTACAGTAATGTTTATTCTTCGTGTTATGCTCATGTCGTTTTCTTACTGGCTGTCCTCAAACAGATCTGCCACATGAATTTATATTTTTAGCCAGGTTTACGTGCTTGTACATGAAACATATAATGGCATTCTCACTATCGGACTCACTCGACCTAGGCATTGCCTGATTTTAATGTTGTCCTTAGAACAGAAAAAAAAGACTGTCATTTCGCTAACAAAGCAAGAGCGCAGAATTTCTAACCAGACAGGATTCCCGTCCACACTCTCTTAGCATAGGTATAATACTGTATGAATTGTTCTCAAAGAATAATGTGCTCTGGATAAGTTTACAGCTTCAGCTTTATGGGATCTGACATGAAAATGTCTCATCCACTCAAACAGGAGCAGTAGTACAAAATCGGTAAACTGCACTGGACCTAAAATGTCCTTGGAACAGGGGAGGTAACTCCGAACTGTTATTGGAAAATTTGCACTGTGGAGCATCTGTTATCTGGAATACCTCGATTTTCAAAGGCTCATAAACCTGTATGAAAAGTATGATTTTTCTGAATAATAGCCGACGTTGAACTTGCCGATTCGAGCCCATGAGATACAATATATACAATAATGTACAATACTGAATGTGAATTATATAAGCCTATGTCCTCACAGGCTTATCTCCACACTTTTACTAGGACAGACTATGTCATTGTCACTGTATATAGGTTATTTTAGTCCGATACGGTCGGTGTATAAGATACGATATTTTATAATTACTGATATTCATTTGCCTCCGAACCGAAAAGTGTTGGGGCACTGACTGGATAATACTGCCACACAGACATAATAAGTTGTTGGTTGATTATCATGACTATAAACGTCTGCAGTGTTATTTTGTACATAGTTAAAAATATATCAGAATTTTGCCTGTTTTAGATGCATTATTTGAAACCTAAAAGTATTCCCTGATCTAGGATACTGTATCGATACATATGTACCTTTAGTCTAGTGCTATATTTTCTTCTAACTCAGTGATCCAGCGAATGTCTTCTTGATTTATTGACTGTATGGTGGTTCATGCTCAAGAATTGTTCTCTGATGTATATGGCGACCTTCATGTGAATGCCTGAAGAAAAACGGTGTGGCCGCAGTAAACCGTCCATCTTCGCCAGGTACCTGATGTACTTCTCGATGTTCTCTTGTGTTACATAGGTAGGTTTATGTTTATGTGCAAACACGTGAGCACGTGTGTATTACCAGGTTGAACTCCAGTTCTATGTTGTGTTTGACTAAAGCTTTTTCGCGAAACACTCCATGCTGGGATAAAAAAAATGCCGCTTCCTCAAGTAATTTACTAGAAGGTTCACGAAATCCGTTCCCGCAGATCACAGGTCAGATTGCGGTCGTTATACGATATAGACATACAAAATGAGGTCAAAGGCGACAGCGCTACCTGGATATACAGCTCAAACAGGTTTTGTCACTACTCGCCGGTGGTAAGAGGCGTAACCATTTGTTCTGTTCTGTAACAAGTGGCCGTTTCTGTGTATTTGTGCTTGTAAAGCAAAGCGGTAGTTCCCAAGCACTGTAGCGTGACAGAGGAGAGAGGTGCGTTTTACACGTACTGGAACCGAGAAATGCACCCTATTACTTAGTAAACCGCGACCGTTCATTTCCATAGGAGTGTCTTCGAATCTTTAGAAATTTCACTGTATCAAATATATTTTTTAACAAATAAATGTCATTTTATATTTGTGGTTTTCAAGCATATGTGTTGGTTTAGGTACCTAAACTTGTGATAAATCCAGAATCGGATGTATATATAAGAATATCTATACTGCGTTTCAGTAAGTCAGCACAGATTAATATCGGAACGATCGGACGGCCCCATACTGGCCACGGATGAATTCTTGCTATTAAATTAACAGTGAAACATTTGAGAACTAGAGTGTTTTTTTTACCCCTGCCATTTGTGATACTGTCGCCTGTTTTCTTAGTACAAGATTGTATAAGGGGCGTACAGCTATCCTGTAAAGCGTACAGCTATGCCACGTGACTTCAGGTTGTGTGCCTCTTTGAACCAGGAAGATATTTTTGAATGGCGATTTTATGTATATTGTGCGAACCAATTAAACGTTGTGGTACATTGGTATAACAGGAGGGTTATTTACCCAATCTCTTATAAAAACGCCTTAATTTGACGGCATTTAATTGATTAGTGAATCTCATTTCATTTAACTCGCTGGTCAAGCTGGCCTGTGTAAGATGTTTTCTTACATATTTACCTTTTTAACAGAATATTTTATCTATACCACTGCCCGGGTCGGGTATTACCAAAGATATGGTAGCTGTTGTTGCCTCGCTTGGCGTTGAGCACTGAGAAGTTAGAGCAAGAAAACATGACTGGTTGACCCGGTGTCAGTATCATGTGACTGGGAGTGGCGGGGGGGGGGGGGATCATATCTGGTGTAGTCATCAATGGGGCCAGGACTGCCACAAGATGACACAGTATATGCACACACTTAATGACTCCTCGTCGTCGAATGACTCAAATTGTTGATTACGACGTTAATATAGGTATAGTGGTAAACTGAAACCATCGAGAAAGTATTCTAGACATATATGTCCACTCATGTAGGAAAACAACATGAGTCTCAAAGAAGTAAAGTACCACTTAACCTGCTACCGTCACCATTTGAATCGTGTTCAAAATAAATCATCTAAAGATTCGATTCTTACTACGACAGAAGGCAGTAATGAGATCGTTAAGCAAGCTCATTAAAAATCTGGACGGATTTGAACGTTATTGCATTTAACGCGACAAAGTGAGATTGTCTTTAGCAAAAACTTATTTATCACAATCAGGAAATTTGAAAGAAAAGAGCCCAAACGATAAGAAAAAGTTTATTACAAGCTGTATGAACCTTAATGTAGACAAGGTCTTATGGCTGTGTGAGCTTTATACATATGAACCTTAAATGATTTTATGGATGTGTGAGCTTCTTACCCGTGTATGAACCATAATGTAGACAAGGCTTTATGGACGTGTGAGCTTCATACCCGTGTATGAACCTTAATGTAGACAAGGCTTTATGGACGTGTGAGCTTCATATCCGTGTATGAACCTTAATGTAGACAAGGCTTTACGGACGTGTGAGCTTCATACCCGTGTATGAACCTTAATGTAGACAAGACTTTATGGACGTGTGAGCTCCATACCCGTGTATGAACCTTAATGTAGACAAGGCTTTATGGACGTGTGAGCTTCATACTCTCAGTCTCTTCGTCCAGAACGACTGTGCAGCAGACATTTACTGGTAGCCAAATACATTTCATGCACTGAAATACATCTCATTAAGACAAATGCAGTTTTTAATCTTGCTGGACCATTGTTTTATACTATTTTATTTTCACAAAGCATTTATTTAGAATAGCTGGAGGTGTTAATATTTGGCATATGTGACAAAATACATGTTAGCAGAACGCCAACCATTGTAAAAGCTTCCCCAGCCCATGTGGAGATACATCTCGTACTCGGTCGTCCGTTCGTTCCAGCATTTCCAGAAAAAGCACCTCCTCTGTATTTTCATGCGCGATCTATACTTCGTGGCCACGGGGTAGTGTTGAGAGAATATTCCGCTGACTCGAATACCCGGAATTATTGGCCAACCAGCTCTCAAGGCAGCCAGGCCTTTGTCTCTGATAGTTGAGCTGTCAACTCCTAAGAAGCTCAGGAAACCACGTTCATGCGAAACGATATCTGGAGATCCAGTGGTCTGCCGTTCCTGGAAAAAGCTCTCGATGCTGTTCATGAGAAAATGTGGTGTTGCTCCCTGGCCTGCTAGGCAGAAGGTCTTCAAGATGCCTCGCAAAACCTTGATGTATTCCTGTATTTGGTTGTTGTTTAAAGGCGGGGCTTCACATGAAGCCGCTCCGGTTGTACCGTCTGCGCCGCACCGGAAGAGGTTTTGGCTTCCGCTTCCATAGACCGATGTCTGTTGATGAGAACGCCTGTCGAAGTAGCCGAATATCATTGCCCATGCTACAGGTCCGCAGCCCACCGCACAACCAGATTCAATATCGAACTGCCCATAGTCCGGGAAGAAGGACTCGTGCCCTATACTGACCTCCGTCCAAGGTGTGTATGTTTGTCGCTTTGATCGACTGTTCAGGTCGATGTAATACCGTTTGATCACCAAACCTAAACTTGTGTACACATGAACATTAAACCGAACGTCTTTCCCGTGCATGGATTCAGGTATTGTTATAGCGATGTAGGACATCCCATAAGCGTTCTTTTGAGCTATAGTCGTGTCCACAACCCCTCTTTTGTCTGGTGTACAGATATTGAAGAGTTCACAAAGTCTGTGCTCACTGTGGTCTGGACTGGACAGTGTGATTCTTTCTTTGCCTGTGAATGGAATTTTAACTGTTTGTCCGCGATGAAGGATGAAGAGTCCGTCAGCTTCCAAGTCGTCTTCATCAGCTTGATATATTGCCTCCTTAGGTATGAAGCTCATTTCGTCCCAAACCCCATCTTGTTCCACTTTCTTCGCTCTCTCAGTCCAGTCCATTTTCAGGGTGTGACAGTTCTTCTCGATAAATCTGTACCGCAAAGACGTGTCGTTCGAAATTGGCTAAAATAAAGGGGAAAAAATTACAAACCTGCATCCTGGAAATGGCGTGTATTATAATGCAGGTGAGAAGACAATGAGTTGAAAAAAAGTATAATTGTTTATAATTGTCATATGAAACAAGTTTTCAAGCTCTTGTGGGTAAATAATTTTCAGGACATTCCACTCTCGGGTGGTCAAATACAACAGTCCCAGTTGAATCAGCTGTACATGAAGGACAGATTATTACCTTGTATTTAATGTAGGAATCTCTGGTTGTTGCTATCACTCGACCATTTCCATCCTCGCACATTAGGGTGACGTCAGGAGACAGCATGTAGTATCTTTGACATCGGTGCCCACCTTCCCAGGCGATGTGATCAAGTATGCTCGTCATGGTGGGTGATTTACCCTGGAAAACCAGTTTGTAGTCTCCTGCGGAAAGCGAAAAGGAAATGTTTAAGTATTCGGCGTATAACAGTGGGGTCACTCACTGACAGGAAAACACGACTGCTCACCAGACAGAATGAAGCCGCCACAAAATGAAAACGAACACCACCATCATCACCATCATCACCACCACATCATCATAAAATAGCAACACAACGAACTCAAAAAGTTTTCGTTTTTGCAGCATTAGTTCATGTCGCCAAATTCACAATATATCGTGATTTTCACGCTTTCAAAACACTGAGTGCATTTCCGCGAAAGTTGAATTAAGACAGCTGTAAAATTTGGAATGTGAACGAAAGTATAGTTTTCCAATTACCTGTCTGAGGGCCAGCGGACACAATTAGCTGATCGTCATCATTTGCAGTAATCTGCCAGTAGGCCACGTATCTATGATCGAGATCCTTTCTATACAGTGGAACAGGGTCTGGAAACAGAAGTCACAAACATACGACTAGAAGAAGGTGAAGCTGCTGGCAAATATATAAAAAGTCACCGTTTACAGGGAATAATTGACAGGTGTTCAACGCCTTCTTTTTCACTTCCAATACATTATGCGCAGTCAGGTCGATGGATATGGGGATCTGGAGTGCATGAAGTTAGTCAATGACCTTCACCGGATACCTGGCAAAGTCTGAAGGTCAGACTACAGCCGAAACAGCCAGGGTTTCTACTACTCACAACTATTCTCAAAAAGGTTTCATTCGGCACCGGATAATTATTTACAACGATTATTTACCCAACGAAAAACAGTCCAATTTATAGAGCAAAGCCCTTTACATCAGGAGTTAAGAATTCCTGGGAGTTAAGAGTTATTCACTTATACAATGTAGATCCTTGAACTGAGTGGATGAAACCGAAGTCCGCGGCTAAACCACTGACCTTTGAGTTATTGACCAACTTTCTCACTTGTGATGTACAGACACATGCACCATATTGTTGGAAGAAAAATACACTTATATATCAAGAAATAAAATCGGCAGGACAGAACAAACATAAATCTGGCCCTGAAGTGGATATTTAATATCTTGATATACACACTATGTTGATAAATGGTCTTCAATAAAAGTCAAACTGCACAAAACGTCACCCATATGTCGTCAACTGTTTATTGTCAAACAGTGAGAGCGGTAGATTATACAAGTTCTCCGTTCAGAGCCGCATTTGAGCCGGCACATCATGTATTTAAACCAAAGGCATCACATTATTTAGTTAAGCCTCCACAATATGCCACATTCATCCACTGAGAGTTTACCTTTCAGAGAATGAATTTCCAGCCGGTCCTCTATATCGAACAGCGAGTCTATTGCCTCGAAGGACATGTGTGGCTCCGCAGCAAGAAAACTGATGGTAATTACGACAACCAGACACACATAAAGCAGACTTGATTTCCTGGAAATTGTGATAAATGAAAACACAAGGGCATAATACCTTATCCTCTTATCTGAAGAGGCAGTGTTAAAGAGAAAAAATATTATAAATTCATTAGAAAGCATCAGTAGAAAGGCCATTAAAATCTGTAACGGAAAATACCTTTAGTTATATTTTTTGTATTTTTCTTTCACTGAAATAAATCCAGTCAAGTATTTGGCATATTTAAGGTGGCTTTATGAGCCATATTGATAACGCATGTCGTCACTGATGTTGCACCCGCTTTTTGTATATCCACAGAACAGGAATTTGAAGTAAGATTCGCCTTGTCGCACATTACCATTCAAACATAAAAATGGGACAAAATATTAATGGTCTTTCTACTTATACTTTTTAAATATTCCTTTCCCATAAAATTTAGAAGAAATAAACCACTGGAAATATATTGACATCATTGAGGATTAACTGTATAGATGTTCTCGGGTATCTCTCAGGTGCCACCAAGACACTTCATATCTTTTCGATATTTTTTCGCCAATATGTGCGATTAATATTCATGAACTTGAAATTTGGAAACCATTACTTTGGTCACGCATGGCTGGATATGTGTTCGATTGATTATTGTCGAAGTATTACTGATTACTGAACGACAGGCAAAGGTCTTAATGAATCGTTGATTTCATGATCTTGACATGTAAAAGCTAACTATTGTTAAACCTCATATTAGTGAGTGAAACTCCGAGAATTGAAGTCAGTTTGTTACTCAACCTTTCAGCATTTATTGTAAATACATTACTTAACCTGTATTAACGATGCTGTAATACAAAGTGAAATATTTCTCTCCGGCCGTACGTGGGAAGGTCTGTCAGCAACCTGCGGATGGTCGTGTGTTTCCCCCCTGGCTCTGCCCGGTTTACCTTCACCATAATGCTGGCCGCCGTTGTATAAGTGAAATATTCTTGAGTACGGCGTAAAACACCAATCAATTCAAATAAATCAAATCATAATGAAATATTGAGTAAGAAATAAATTCACGGCGTTTCACCAACTAATTCAAGCTAAGTACTTACCCGAACATGTTGATTCTGTTTGTGTGTGCTTGATGTACAGGCCATACACTGAAAAAGTCTCTGTAAGACTGTAAAAGACTGTAAAGTCTCGGCCTACGTTACAAAGCTTGAAATGATTGGTTGTTTCTGAAACTATACGACAAAGGGGGACATCTACCGTCAGATCCCGGACGTAAACAAACCCAAGTTCCAACTGAATTAGGTCAGTTATTATCAGACCCACATGAACTTTGCCCACTCAAACCCCCGTGGATGTTTTATGAAAAGATAAACAGCTTGGGTAAATCTACTCCTATGATCACGTGAAACCTGCAAGGAGCTGAATAAAAGCACATAGAGGAATATTGTATCTATATCTTTGTATGTTGTTCGGAATAACGCCCTTTTATGTCTCGCCTCGGCGGAAGAATGTATCCTGCACAGTCCTAAAAGAAACATTGACAAAGAAAGGGAAACTCGACACTTTAAGTACTATACAAGAAATTAGGTTAGAATCCAGTAGGGAATAACAAAGCCACACCTGTGTAAGTTAGCGATTATCTGGAAATTTTAGAGAGAGCTTTTTATCAAGAAAATGAACAGCAGCTGAAACTGCCAATTTGATTTTATAATATCCAAGTTAATATGAGTAATGACAGCCCAGTTATAAGATCGGGGATATTTTGCATGAGAGCTCTTGTCCAAATGTACGTTGACATGTTGCTGGTAAAAAGTGAAGAGTGTAGCATCTTAAGGAAGATGATATCCTTGTGCATAAAATCTATCAATTCTGCATCACCCTTCAAATCTAAAGTGACAGGTCATTTACTTCTTAACTAACGGTTTGATTCCTGTGCTTTATCCTACGTTATTATTGCATATCAGAATTATGAAAAAAATGTAAAGCTTCCTGAGTTTTGGATAGAACAAGTTCACTTCACTCTCTCTGGAAGCTGGTGTACATGTGTATACTACTGTTATATAGTGAATAAAATGAAAATGCATAATCTTCTAACCTGGTTCAAAGCCAAAGCTACCACACAATAGTCTTTGTTTCAACGATTTGCCTATATTCGTCTCTGTCAAATCACTTATGCTCATGAACAAAAGCTGCCTATAAGATCTAAATATCTATATGCAGGACGTTCATGTTATTGCAAAGAATATGCGCTTTGACTGCTTTTTATTGAATAATGGTGAACTTCATAAGTTTGTTTTCGAGGCGAAGCCACCATAGTCTCTGGTGATGTCATGATAAACAACATGTCTTACTTTCAAATAAAACGCAGATGCAAAAACTATAAGTGTAAACTGTTCGACTGTGGAGAACGGCTACGTTAGACACACCGAGAGCATGAAATTAGACTCTAGAACAGCGCTCTAATTGAGGAAAATGATAAATCACATAATTATCACAGCGAAATGTAAGATTTCAAGGCTTTGAAAAGCAAAGGTATATAAAAATTAAAAGTGACTCACTCCTATATATACAACCATCACTCCCATAGCTAAAGCAAGTTCAAAAAGAAGATACATTACACACATTTAACTTTTTTGTGTTCTTAAGTTTTGTGACACTGCCCTTTAGATGGAACTACACTGAGGAATATGTTCATTTAAAATTAAATCTGACAAACCTTTGAAACATCAACATTCAACTTATATACGAGAGCTCTTGAGTGCTCTTCTAAGCCTTTTTTACGCTTTGTAATTTTAATATCAACAATGGAAAATTATTTTGAGATATAATTGTTCTACCTCTGTCAACGTCAATCAAGAATGATTGTTAAGCAATTGAGATGCTGCTTACAAATGCAAACAGAATGGACTTTCTGTACGCCTAAATATTTCTGTGTAGAGCTATTTTCTTTAAAATGGAGAAGCGTGGTGTATTGTATAGTAGTATAGTATATAGTAGTATTGTATAGTATCGCCAGTATATTTCTGGTGGTTCAAGCATCCCTTTTTCATTGTTTAATGTGATTGCATATTAAATGTGGTAACAACACAGCATTTTTGAATAATTCTAGATCAATAACGTCTAAGATATTGCATCTTAAACCAATGTATTTTTTTTACCTAATTCTGCTTAAGCCAAGGTGCTAGGGACGCGTATTTTGCCTCTCAAGTATTTACATGAACATGTTAGAATAAAACCCTAACCGAGGTAAACTGACAAAAGGTCATATTTTACGTGTTAGATCCACCATTTGCCAGCTAGCACACTATCGTCGCTGCTCTGGATTTGCTGTCTATAAGTCGTTTATATTTTGTGGATATACTTAAATTAAAGGTATCGGCAAAAGATCTTCCTTTAGTAAATCCTTTCAGTCGTATCTAATATGCCAAAGTAAATGAAACTGTAGATTCGGATTTCCTAGTTAGTGTCAAGGCGTAACAGAGAGGTTACCGGAGGTACAGCCTGAGAGGATATCCGGGCCTTCAATATTATTTATATTTGTGGTTCAGTTGTGGATTGACCCGGTGTAAATAAATTTTAGAAGGACTAGCCAAAGTATTTTCAGGTTGACTGAGGGTAATATTTACCTTGTAACAGATCAGAGACAAAAAATAACAGTTACCCGTAGAAGAAAACCCGTAGAAAAAAGGGAAATCAATTAGATAGACTTCGTTTAGACGACGTTTGTTCCTGATTGTAAACAGATCGTTCGGAAACTCTTGTGATCCGTTTATATAGAAGACTCTTTATCCCACTAATCAGCGCGGGAAGAAATAGTGATGTATATGCATCATGTTTGTCAGCTAATTTCTGACGCAATATAACCTTGTCTATTTACATAGATTTTAATCAACCATACTACAGATAAACTCATCGGCCAATATACCGAGGGTCTGAGAGCAAATGTATAAAGCAGAAGAAATTTGAGCGAAAAAAAGAGGGCGGGAGAGTGGGGCGGGGGGGGGGGGGGGGCTACTCTCCTAGGCAAAGTTCAGCTGATCAAAAACCTGCTGATACAATAGTAACCACTAGTATAACAGCGATGACTACACGTATTTAGCGCAACGTTTCTAAGCCTCATACCTATGCTACATGAACACATTTCCATGTTCATCGGCATTTTACGCACAATATACACATATCTTTATTGGACTATTTGTGTTTAGTTTCTAAATATCGACATTTTATGACTAAACATTGGGGCGCGTTTCTAAACCGTAACAGAAATGTGTTTAAAACGAAACACTTATATTTATTGTGTAATTGTCCTAGCTAACTTATCACGTTGCTTGTCACACAACATATAGGAGCAATTCTAAGGAATGCTGCAAGCTGAGATATCAAAACATGACATGACCCAGGAGCCTCTCACTAATGCTGACGCTGTGCGTGTCCTGCTCATGCTGGCTTCCTCTCCGGTCGTACGTGGGAAGGTCTGACAGCAACCTGTGTATGGTTGTGGGTTTCCTCCGGGCTCTGCCTGGTTTCCTCCCACCATAATGATGGTCGCCGTCGTATAATTGAAATATTCTTGAGTATGACGTAAGACACAAATAAATAAATAAAACATGACACACGAGAGCCTTCGATATATCAATACTATTCAAATAAGGATAATTAAAAATATCAAAACTGAAACTGTTTCTTGTTTATAATCAGTGTGATAGGAAACCGACATTGCCTTTGTCCAGATATGTCTAAGCAAGAAGTAGCGCCTGGACGGTAAGGGTGTACGCAGTTCTTTCCCAGCCATTGTTAAAAAAGGATTATTTAAAGCTAACAGATCAGCAATACATCGTCGAGTGAATGAGAGAGATTGAGCTTGATAAAGATTAATCTTAAATAATAGAGAGTCGTATTCATACGAAAACGCACACACGTTTAACAAAAAAGGGCAGCATTTGTCCTCACCAATGTTACCAAATATCTCCAGTATACATGTAATTTGGGGTAATAGAGGATTTGCTGATTCAAACACCATATTTATTTATATACCTTTCGGTAACTTCTCGGGCCTTCAATTCAGCTTTGTGACAAAATGAAAGACATCGAAACGTGAACAGTCGAAACACGATTAGTGATTTGTTTAGTTCAGTGTGTCGGTTTATAATAGTTTTCAACAACACGACTGTTACAGGTCAAATATAGCGCTATGCTCATCAGAGAGTGAGTGAGTGCTTGGGGTTTAACGTCGTACTCAACAATTTTTCAGTCATATGACGACGATATGACTTAGGGTGCATGTACGTGTAATGTACCCCCTAGTAGCAGGACGGATTTCCACCGCTCTTTTATTTAGTGCTGCTTCACTGAGACGACTTACCGATGGCAAGTAAGCCGCCCCGCCCGGGCCATTATACTGATACGGGTCAACCAGTCATTGCACTATCCCCTTCATGCTGAACGCCAAGCGAGGAAGTTACAACTTCCTCTTTTAAAGTATTAAGTGTGACTCGATCAAGGATTGATCCTGGATCTACCGGTCCCGAAGCGGACGCTCTACCAACTGTGCCATCCTGGCCGGTCTCATCAGAGAAGACACCAGGATAAGTAGATTTTTATGCAAGTAAAAGATTAATAGATTCAGCGTTTGAAATTGACCAAATATAGTAAGATGTAAAACCAGTAACCATATCAAGTAATTTATTAGACAAATGTGGGTTTTACCCTGAAAACAAAAATATCTTTGAGTCCATTGATTGTGCTATAATATTTAAGGGGGATGGGCAATTCCTGTATACAATATGTGTCCGTGCTCTGGTGATAGCTACTATCGCCATTGAAGCTTTCCAGAATGCGATCTTGTATTTTGCAGTTGAAATGAATGCTATTTTGACTGATGTTATTCGGAAATATCGCGTAGGCAGGGGCGCTACTACTGCTATTTTTTCTTGATTGGTGTTTTACGCCGTACTCAAGAATATTTCACTCACATGACGGTGGCCAGCATTATGGTGGGAGGAAACCGGGCAGACATAGGAGGAGAAGATTATTCATGATACCCAAAAGAAAAAACTCCAGTATCTATTGGAATCCAACCATGTACGTGGTGTCAGATAATTCCTTGTACAGAAGCAGTACGCGCCAACGTTAAACTTGGAGTCAAATAGAAAAACTCGAAAGAAAAAAACCCATTCTGTATTGGAGTGCAACCATGTACGTGGTGTCAGATAATTCCTTGTACAGAAGCAGTACGCGCCAATGTTAAACTTGGAGTTAAATAGAAAAAGCCGAAAGAAAAAACCCATTCTGCATTGGAGCGCAACCTTGTACGTGGTGTCAGATAATTCCGTGTACAGCAGCAGTACACGCCAAGGTTAAACTAGACAAACTGCTGCAGAATAATCTTGATTTGTTACACAATTCCTTTATTAAAAGAAATTAAACTGAAACCTTGAATCATTGACCTTATCAACCTTCCACTGTTCTTCATCTGCCAACAACAGCTATTTACTGGTTATTAATTGAAGGCGTTCATTCACAAAGAGTTTTTTTAAGTTAAAACGTAGGTCGTTTGGAACATGAACAACAATTCCATTAATTAAAATTTGAAAAGCAATAGGACAAGTTTAGGTGTTAAATGTATGATAGCAAGACGTGGAGGGAAAAAAGAGCCCATGCAGTGAAGGGGAAAGAACAATATACTCTAACAAAGATTTTTGGAAAATTTCAGGAAACTGAACAACTTTCATGATGATCTCTTATATTTGAAGAGCGACGTTTCGGTATAGACTGTACAAGCGTTATTATACACAGTAGTATCGGCGCAGAAATGTTACAATTTAAGTCCATCTATATACATTGTCGACAAGTACAAGATGTCTTGGTGTAAAAGAAACGCTTGACGGAAAATTTTATAGCTTATAAATTAAAATATATATTTCCTCAATCAATGCATAAAAGTATGCCTTCAAAATCTGTAGGTTAATTTTTACCATAGGCAAGAAACATCTTAGCAGGATAGCAACAGTTCTCCTGGCCTCTTCAACCCATATTGAGAAACATCTCGTACTCGGTGATCCCTTTGTTTCAACATTTGCAGGGAGAGCACTTTTTTGTATTTTCACTCGTGATCTATACTTCGCAGCCACAGGGTAGTGTTGGGAGAGAAGTCCGCCCACACGAATACCCGGAATCATTGGCCAACCAGCTCTCAGTGCCGCCAGTCCGTTGTCCCTACCTTTGAACTGTAAGCCCCAAAGAATCCTCCCATCAGAGCTCTTTGGGAAAAAATCCCTGAACGTTGTCCATCCGACTTTGTGGTGTTGCTCCATCCCCAGTTAGACAGAAGGTGCCTCGAAAAACCTGTATGTACTGCCTCACTTTGTTGTTGTTTTTACGTGGGGCCACTCAAGCGGCTTTTCCCACCGGAAAAGATTCGGACTTCCTTTTCTGTAGACATTCGTCTGAAGATGAGAACGCCTGTCGAAGTAGCCGAATACCACTGCAAATGCTACTGGCCCGCAGCCCACAACACAGCCGGACCTGATTTTGAACTGCCTATAGTCTGAAAAAATGGCTTCATGCCCAATACTGACTACTTTCCAAGGGGCATTTACTACACCTCATTTTGATCGACTATTTGGGTCGAAGTAAATACGATTTATGACCAAACCTGATGTTGTGTACACACGAAAACTAAACCGAACGCCTTTCCCCTGTATGGATTCAGGGACTCAGGGGCAATATAGGACATGCTATAGGAGTTCCTCTGAGCAATATTCGTGTTCACATTCCCTCTTTTGTCAGCTGTACAGATATTGAAGAGTTCACAAAGTCTGTGCTCACTGTGGTCTGGACAAAACAGTGTGATTCTTTCTTTTCCAGTGAATGGAATTTTCACAGTATGCCCTCGGTGAAGGATGAAGAGTCCGCTGAATGGCTTGTTTGGACATGAAGCTCCTTTTGTCCCAAACTCCATATTATTCCTCAAACGTTGCTCGGGCAGTCAAGTCATTGCGATGGTTCAGCAAGTTTTAAAGTGAACTCCAAAACTTTTGATCTAGAACTGAAAATTATCAGTGTAAGCACAAGGTGACGATTGCGATCATTTTTTATATTTTTTTTATCTATACTTTTTATAGGAAGGGTATGCAATCTGTAGCTCGTGTTCGGTCAGGAATATATCGGACAAATTTTGGACAGTCTGTGATTTGTTCAAGTGGTCATAGCTTGGGTTTTAGAACGCCGTGACATAAAACTGGCCCATTCACCTGTCAGTCAATAACGTCACAAAGACTGTTTGTTTGTTTTGTTTTGTTTAAACATGAATGACAAACATCATCAACGGCCACACCTTGAAAACAGTTGGGAGTAAGCTATAGACATTAGCCATAATACGTTACGATGGAGAGTTTCGAAGAGTTATACTAAAATATATAATATTTGAACCATTTTTTAGAAAATTCCACAATCTTATGCAACAACAGGAGAAACTTCTTGGTAGTAGTTTTGGCAAAAATTAAAAGCGTTGTAGACCTCTTTTAAATCACTATGGTAATGGAAACTTAACAATAAATTAATGTTTACAGAGCACGGCATGCCCATCAATATTTGACGTTTGACAGTCAGAGGAGAGTTATTAGGGCCAGTTTGATCTGGGAATGTCCTCATGAAGGATGCTTTTACAAACATAATATCTCAACTCTAGGTTGTATTGATTGCCACAAGAACTGAATATACTTTGTACTGCTCATTGTTTAGATTGATGTTCTTTTACAAACCACACAATCACAAAAATTGGTAAAATGTTTATTTGGGAAACCTTCGCTATAACACTGGGAGTTTATTCACCATAGATATTTTTTTCTCTTCCCAACCTTTGATTGATTATTAAACGGCCTAGGAAGCTTGCATGGTCAAATATGACCGATTTGCTAAATTCATTTTAATGGTTGTTGAATGAGCTGTACATGAAGGACAGATGTATTACCTGATATTTCATGTATGAATCTCTGGTTGTTGCTATTACTCGACCATTTCCATCCTCGCACATTACGATGACGTCAGGAGACAGCATGAAGTATTTGTTACATCGCTGCCCACCTTCCCAGGCCATGCGATCCAGTATGCTCGTCATAGTTGGTAATTTACCCTAAAAAACTAGTTTGTAGTCTCCTACGAAATGCAACAGGAAATGTTTACAAGATGGGATTTTAAAGTTTGCACTCTGTTATCGCTAAAGGCAGAAAACGTTCTACTGTACCACGTGACCTGTCAGAAATGTTAGGCAACTATTTTTGATTACATTTACTATAGCATGGGTGCCTGAAAACGAACAATGGAAACATTTGATGAACTGAGCCTTTGTGAACTTTCAAGAAAAAAGCGTTGTCAGTGGTCTATCCAGAAAATAACGAGACAGGTGATCGGTAATTTACATGATACAGAAGGGCTATTTTCACCTTTAGTGACAAAGAGTTCTAACTCAAAACTTCCCTGCTTTTTGATTAAAGGCCAGTTACCTGTACGATCTGCAGCCGACACAATGAGTTGCTGTAAACTCATTTACTGTAAACTGCCAACAGGCCACGTAGTCATCATCTTTCCTGTACACTGGTACAGAATCTACATCAAAAATCACGAACATACGACTAAAAATGGTTTTAAATCCTATAGTTGGAACTGATACTTACTAACACAAACGTGTATGCTTTTTTGCATACAGCTTGTTATTCCAGATAGTTTATTTATTTTTTTGATTGATGTTTGAATACGCAGTATTCAAGAATATTTCACTTATACAGCGGCGACCAACATTATTGTGACATAGCTGTCATGTTTTAAAACCTAATTTTGTTTAAGCCATAGCGCTATAAAGTTTGTATAAGTAGTTGTATAACTTGCTACTGTTTAATCATTTACATGAACAGTTAAGTTAAATTAAAGGTTAAGTTTAAGTTAAGTTAAATTAAAGAGGCCGGATTTCACCAGTGATGTATGACCATGCCAAAAGCAACACTGTCGTTGCTTCTCTGATTTTAATCTCCTAGTCTTTTATATTGATAAAAGTAATTTGCCTGATTTAAATATATCAAATGCCTCTGGTTTAAAAACTAATGTCAATTTCAAAGACACTACATGAAAGGCCTTCATCCCTTATTAAATGTGAAAAGAGTACAGAACAGTTTGGCATTTATCAATGAATCATACAGTAACTGTGGTGATCTATTTTATAGATAACCCCGGGAAACATTTATTACTGTATTTGCATTGTGGTCATACAATAAAACTGATTTCTATAATCAAGTCTAAACTTTCTTACTTAAATAGTTTTAAGTTTTGGCACATTGTATCACAGACACAGTAATAGTCTACTCTTCTTAGAGTCTGAAATGAAAAGTAAAGAGGATAAAACTTCAGAAAATGAAGGGGGGCTACTCTGGCAGGCAAAGTGCAGTTGGCCTAAAAACCAATACAACATGAACAACTGTTACAACGCATTTTGTGCAATCAGGTATGACCTTTATTAGCTGCTTTCCTACTGTATATACACAACTATGTATTCCACCGCAGTGGCTCTAGATGTCTCTGTGAAAGTGAACTGACCAATGGAAACCAAGAAAAACAAGAGGTATAATAGTCGCAATTATATTAATCAGACGCATATCATGTACATATGAGCTGATGGCTAACTACTTTTACATTAATTTTCAAATGCAAATTCATCTCCCTGGTCTCCTGTTTGTAAAATTTGTTCATGGGTCATTAAAAACTTTAATGTTTATAAACATCTTTATAAACAGATGTGAGCTTTCTAAATTGTTTTATAGTTATCGAGCTAGCGCAGCGTAATGATAAAAATCCATAATGCTGGCCGCCTTCGTATAAGTGAAGTATTCTTGAGTGCGGCGTTAAACACAAATCAAATAAATAAATCAAATAAATTGTTTTATAATTGGCCTTCCTATATCTTTTTGCCTTATTATAACATCACTAATATGGACTCCTCGCGCCAGTGACAGGACTATATGCCATAAAGTCGACTGTGTAGAAAGTTCTTCTAATATCGTTAAAATATACATAGTCGAAAAGAAAATGTTTGATATCGCATTGGAGATAACATTGTACACACGTGTAAGAATGGCCCCACTGAGCATTAGATTGGGTGTTTCGTGTAAATGTTCATTAAATGTGATGACAACAGAGTATTTTGAGTATTTCTAGACGTAGATGCAATAAATGCATTTAACATCGCTGAATTTTTAAATCTAATTCCTTTGAGGCTTTGATATAGGATATAAGTTTCTACTTTTTAAACATTTACACGAACTGTTTGAATTTAATCTAACTCTGTCATTCATTCATTGTGGTGAAACCTAAACTCGAGATGGTGAGTCTTTGTGCTCTGGTGTATTTTGCCCTTTGCCTTTGATGTATGCATGGCTGGTATACAAAGTGAAAACGACTGACAATGAATGAACCTGAAAGAGTTAGATTAAATTCAAACAGTTCTGAGTGGTTTATACAATGTATGTAGTTTGGGCATCTTTTAGAGCGCAGGCGAAGCCAGCAAAGGTTGCGCAATACGGAAGTGTGTCAACACTCTTAATTAAACACGTTAAGGGGTTCAGGGAACCCAACTGTTTAAGCGTTTACAACAACATTAGCCCTAAGCCATGGGTAAATTGATAAACTGGATTTCGCCACTTACGTCTGATTGTTTTCAAACTATCACTATCACTATCTTTTGGTGTGTTCGGTTCAAAAACCATATACGACTGTGAAATCATAGCCGTAGTGTTAGAAATACTATTTGATCGTTTCCAAAATATAGTAATGCCTATGCTTAAATTGGAATCAAAATTATAATTCATAAAACATGACGTACATTAACCTCGATTTGTTCCCATAGTTGAAAAACCATTGACGCTTTACAATCGCATTCTATAAATATAGTTATCACCATTCTTTATCATCCTATCCCCTTTTTCGTCTCTCTCAGCAACACCTTTTCACTGGTTATGAAATTAAACTAATGATTGGTAAACTAATTTTTGAAATACAATCTTAAACATCAAAGGTGATAAAAGTCACGTGATCAACAAAGATTATACTTGGTTTCTTGTCAACGTAACCTATAAAAATAGGTTCCCTGAAGCTTAACTTTACTTGTAGTATCAGGGTCACCCCTCAACACTATAGTTTGAAGAGGCTTTAGTGACAAGCCCAAGTGAGAACACTATATCCTAGGTAGACAACAGGCAGACAGCAAGATTCTCAAGCAATGTCTAATCATTTATGGCATGACAAAACATCATTGAAGTGAAGAGACTAGAAAGCAATGCATCATTTCAAATTTTATCAAACTCAAACACAAGAACTTATTCATGCATATTTCTGTTTATTTAAAGATGAGTACGCCGTTTTTGTAAGAAACAGTACCTTCACAGAAATGTCCAATTTCCAATTAACAAAAATTGTTGATCGATCAAGGTAGTCTTGGTGGTTATCTGACGTCTGTAGCAAAACTCCTTGCACAATATATTTTATGAATTACTAATTTGAAAATATTCCCTTAACCAATACAGCAAAATAATGGATCAAATTCTGCACGTGTTAATACTTTGCATAGGTAACAAAAAACATCTTAGCAGAACGCCAACCGTTTTGATTGCCCCCCCAGCCCATATGAAGATACATCTCGTACTCGGTCGTCCGTTTGTTCCAGCATTTCCAGAAAAAGCACCTCCTCTGTGTTTTTACTCGCGATCTGTACTTCGTGGCCACAGGGTAGTGTTGAGAGAAAAGGCCGCCCACACGAATGCCCGGTATGATTGGCCAACCAGCTCGCAGCGCAGCTAGTCCTTTGCTCCTAACCCTGGAATTGTAAACCCCAAAGAAGCCTATCAGGGGAACTCTGTGAGAAATTACATCTGGGGATCCAGAGGATTGACGTGCCTTAAAAAACCCCTCCACGTCGTCCATGCGGCGTTGAAGGGTTGCTCCCTCTCCTCTTATACAGAAGGTCCTCAAGATGCCTCGCAATACCTTAAGGTACTCCTCCACCTGGTTGTTGTTTGAAATCGGGGCCACACACGAAGCTGCTCCGGCCGTACCGTCTGCGCCGCACCGGAAGAGATTCTGGCTTCCGCTTCCGTACACAGCCGCCTGCAGATGAGAACGCCTGTCGAAGTAGGCGAATATCATTGCCCATGCTACAGGTCCGCAGCCCACCGCACAACCAGATTCGATTTTGAATTGACGATAGTCTGGGAAAATGGATTCGTGTCCAATACTAACCTCCACCCAAGGAGTGTATGTTTGTCGTTTTGATCGAGTGTTAAGGTCGATATAAAACCGCTTGATCACCAAGCCTAGACTTGTGTACACACGGACACTAAACCGAACGTCTTTCCCATGCATGGATTCAGGGACGGTTAATGGGATATAGGATATGTTATAAGAGTTCTTTTGAGCGATAGTCGTGTCCACGTTCCCTCTTTTGTCAGCTGTACAGATATTGAAGAGTTCACAAAGTCTGTGCTCACTGTGGTCTGGACTGAAAAGCTTAACTCTTTCTTTACCTGTGAATGGAATTTTAACTGTCTGTCCGCGATGAAGGATGAAGAGTCCGTCAGCTTCCAAGTCGTCTTCATCAGTTTGATGTATTGCCTCCTTAGGTATGAAGCTCATTTCGTCCCAAACCCCGTCTTCTCCCACTTCCTTTGCTCTCTCAGTCCAGTCCTGTTTTACCTTATGACAATTCTTCTCGATATATCTGTACCGCAAAGACGTGTCGTTCGAATGTTTTGGCTGAAACAAAAAGAAATTAGCAATTATATTAATTGTAAAGGGAAAGTCACCTAGCATTTCTCATGCAGATGTCGCCACTAGATCATAAAGAGTGCAGCACGCGCTGAATATACTTTATACTGATTGTTAAATCAGTATAAATATAAAATGAACGTGACTTGATCTTGCCCCAACCCTTATTGAGTTCAAACTGTTGCCAGCATTGTGTCTTCAGGAAATTCAAGTAAATGGCATGTATGGTTAAACATGACATCCCCAAGCGTTGGTATGGATTGATTCGACTCAGTGAAACATTGAATTACATGTAGATGTACATGAAGGACACATGTATTACCTGATGTTTAATGTAGGAATCTCTGGTTGTTGCTATCACTCGACCATTTCCATCCTCGCACATTAAGGTGACGTCAGGAGACAGCATGTAGTATCTGTTACATTGCTGACCACCTTCCCAGGCGATGTGATCAAGTATGCTCGTCATGGTGGGTAATTTACCCTGGAAAACCAGTTTGTAGTCTCCTGGAAATAGCCAACCATAAAATCAAGTCTCTGGGATTTATCACTGGTTTCGCCATAATGGGTCACCAAATGTAATGAAAATCCCCTTCTAAGGAACTTATCGTGGCGCATGTATCTGTTGTGAAAATCAGAATGCGCGAATAGTATCTTTTAGTAGTTACCTGTGTGAGGGCCAGCCGAGACAATAAGCTGCTCGTCACCATTCACTGTAAACTGCCAATAAGCCACGTAGTCATCCTCAAGATCTTTCCTATACACTGGGACAGGATCTGGAAACAAAAATCAGGAACATAAGATTAAAAATGATATTAAAGTAAGGTATGTTTTTTTTTGCTTTTGATTTGATTTTGACAGAATTTAGTATTATCCTGCGACATCTCATGGAATTTCTGTAGTGAGTTCAGCGCTAGTCAAGGGAGTTTGGTTTTATTCTTGAAGTTTAATGTGTCGTCACATTCTGATTCTGATTTCTGATGAATTAACTCTTTAACCCTCTTGTCCCCACTGGCAGGCTTTGAGTTAAGTCAAAGTTGTCATCATCAAATCCTGGTAATATATATATCATGTTACGATGTCAGTGCCCACCTTCATCAAACTGTGACCATTATAAAGTCGTAATGGCTGGATCAGCCATAGGTTAAACAACATTTAGTCTTCTTATCATAGTGCGACCCAAATATTATATATTATACTTCTCGAGGAGAATCCATTACAACTTCAATATCTTACATGTCCAATACAAAAAAAATACAAAAAAAAAAACACACGGATAAATCACATATACAAAAAACTTTCAGTTTATTTATTTATTTACTTATTTATTTTACGCCGCACTCATAAGTGATTAACTAATGTTGATAAATATGTCAAGAGAAATATAGATGTGTTGCCAGGGCAATTAAATGTAATTATGTCACAGCTGTGTCTGCTTAAACACTTACTCTAATCCTTCTAAGATTTGGGACAGATATTAGTAGTGTTGAAAGTAGAATATTACATTTCTTTACCAGCCTTTTGGAAAAGTAAAGATGAGAGTGTTGTTCATTGGATGGTCTAACGATGTGAGAAACTCAAGAAACTCAGTATTCCTGCTAAAATTTTATAGATACCCGCTAAAGTGAGCAGACCAGGTGTCCTTTTTAGAAGAAATAGGCTTTAAGGGTAACCACGAAACTTGCACTATTCGCCCACAGCATGGGCGTTCCTTTTTTTAACACGGAGCTTACCCTTTTTAAACACTCACTGCTTTCTGGTACTTTATGCAAGTGAAAAGCATTTGAAAGCAGTGAAAACTACATATCTGATGCTGGCCCCAGTAAAAATGTGCATACCCTTGCGTTTCGCCCAGATCATGCGTTTATGCACCGTATACAGTGTACTAACTCTTGAAGTCATTATGGTGCTAATTTAAGCACGCCTTTGCACGTTTAACATCGAATGTTGTTGTCTCCTCTATTGGTCAGTGTGAATTGAAATGTCACTTCGTAGTCCCTTACAAAAAGCACATTATTTATGGGCACTTGACAAAAGTTTTCCTTACAAATGCTGTATAATAGCGGCCTTTGGGAACCATACAAACTATTTAACCTTACATCCTGGTATATAAAACAAGCATTCACAAGTGCCAGAAATACACTTTTAGATAGTTTACCTTTAATAGAATGAACTTTGACGCGGTCCTCTACATCGAACAGGTTATCTATGGTTTCAAAGGACGGCGCTGGTTCCGCTCTAGTACCACTGCTCGTTACCAAGGCAACCATGCACACGTACAACAAACCCGAACTCCTGAAATACAAGATCGCCGTAAGTGAAGAAAACCGACTAACGGAGGGCGGATCAGTACGGGCTATGTTGAGTTACGCTATAAGTTACGCTGAAAAACAGATTGTCATGTATGAATACCAACTGTATATGTTGCTGTTCTTTCCAACACTTCATGCCATACTCCAAGTTTCTGCAATACATATCTCCTGGTTCAAGCATATGTTACTTTGTTTTTATTAGAATATCTGTTTTCATCGCCTTTGCTCTATGGATTTATTTATTTGATACTTGTTTAAAGCCGTACTCAAGAATTCGATCGGGGTCAGTTTGGACGGAGGAAACTAAACAATGGCGAAGTTTTCACATATGACGTCATAACGTGTGCACTTGGAAAATAAGTGGTCTTCATTGATGACTTTTTGTTACCATGGCCCCACGTCCAATGAGAGCGTACTGTATATTGTAAAATGTTTTTATAAATTTAAAAAAGTCTGGTTTTCTTTAAAGTTTATTCACTGTTTATATATATCCAAAATATTGCAACTGTGGGTGAGCAATTTTTACTATGTTTATATTTCAATTTTATACGCTCATTTACAATAGGGATTTTGTAAATAAGCAGATACTTGCATGCGTAAATTTACAGGTTTTCTTAATTTAGTAGATGTAAATTTACAAATATTACAATTATTACAAATAAATTTACAGTCAATAATGCTACGATTTACGTTTGAAAGAAAATTGAAAATTTTTCAAAAGCGTTTATACCATGGAAATATTAGAGTGATTACTGCAGAAATATTACCGTAAATTATTATTTTGTGTAGTTTACGAATTTCATGTTCGATTCATTCAATATACGATCGGTTGCTCTCGAAAGATTCTTCATTACCAAACATCATATAAATGTGAATTTAACGTGAATGTAACATCTCAACATGGGTAGAAGAAACAGATTTTATGATAAGATTAAAGTAAATTTCGTAAAGTTACATTTTGGAAGTGTATTAACGTGATTTGACCTTTGAATTTCAGGAGTGTGAGATTCAGTTTACAAGGAATTATATTGTTGTTTTCAACTATTTTACGCATTAAATTTGTAAATTTTGCAGTCAACATTCAAACAGTTTGGACAAGAGCCTCGGAAATTAAGCAAACACATAAAATATTTGACACATACTTGTAGCTTGCAAATTTCAAACTTATTAACACTGAGGTACTATTAGTACTTACCCAAACATGCTGTGGTGTATGTGCTTCACGAACCGTTGTAGAAATGAACTTGCATTTGAGTATAGGTGTTTGTGGATCACGTTATATAGCCTTAGATGAATAGTGATGATTGGAATTGGACAAAAGAACTCATCCACTGTGAGATTCCGGATCCGAACTTTCGCCAGAACTGAAATGAGCTCTTTCTTCTCAGAACTGTTTAGTGTCTTTAAACCGTGTTTGCCTTTGGATGTCTAATGAAAAGAAACATTGGAGTGAACGATTGGTCGGGAGCGGGAGCCATTCAGAGTCGGGATACGAATGAGTGAAAACACAAACAAGACAAGTGAAACAGCAACCTGCGTGGGACCGGGCGTCGTCCTGAGAGGGGCACTCATTTCATATGCTAATTATATCGATATATGCATCATTTGATATGAGTATAATGTAAACGGAACTCGACGCTTTAAACACAAAGCACGAGATGTTTTAGGCATGACAGCAGATTTCTCAACAGAAAGGGAAAAGCGTCCCACAACCTATCAATAATAAACTGAGTTTGATTTATCTTTTTATTTACTTATTTATTTGATTGATGTTTTACGCCATACTATCACAGTTTGAAGCCTTTATATATCTATATCAAAATGACTGGAAACAGTTAGCATTTTAAATTCTCAAAAAAGGTACACATCTATAAGCTTGGTCCGTTTGTAGCCCAGGCTCTTCCCTCGCTAGAATGGATATTTTTGGTTATCAAAGGTTATCAATGACTGTACGAAGGAAATGAAATGGAGATTTGAAACAAAAGTGAATCTTACAGTAAACTAACCTCTCCCAGTAAGAGCAAACCTACTCACATCAATGGTTAATCTGCCAAGAATGACGACAAATAATGAAGTTACGTCAAAATAGCATAACTAAGTACAAAGTGGGGAGGCTCAGATGGATAGCGCTCTGGCAAACTGCGACTTTCTGTGCGGTCCTTGACCGGTGAGATCGCGTGTTAAAATCCAGCTCTCACTCGGTCATACAAGTGGAAGATGTCTTGAGTGCGACGTTAAGTACGAATGAAAACAGTATAAAGGCGAACTAACTTCAACCTGTGACCCAAAAGCAGAATCTAACAAAGTCAATAACACTTGTTTTTCCCACTTTTCAGCAAATGTTTTCAAAAAGAAGCACCAATTTATGAGAGAGGGATTTAGGTCGCCTCCTCTTTATTCACAACACCCCCACTTTGCTCTACAGATGTATGTTAAACTGATTTTAAAGGGGAATATGCGACTGAGTCAATGCTGTCTCGTTCTGGCTTCCTCTGCAGTGGGAAGGTCTGCCAGTAACCTGCAGATAGCCCTGGGTTTAACGTGGGCTCTATCCGATTTGCTCCTACCATACTGCTGTGAGTGAGTACGCCGGGGAACACCAATCAAATAAATAAATATATAAATTTGGGTATGTGCAAACATCCCAGAGGAAGAGCTTTGATACGAATGTATAAATATGTTGGGCATAAGTGACTGGCTTCCTTCGACCACATACCTCCATACTACAGCCAAAATAATGCTGAGAGCGATTTCAACCTCCAACAGAAACGTTGGCGAGCAGAATGCCCGTAGATAGATCTAAATTGCTATCGAAGACTGCCATCACATCTCACATCTACTGATTCCTTCTGTAATGTCCTTTCCTCGATCATTCTAATACTTTTCCTTTTTCAGTCGTAACAGGTGGCAAACTCCGATAATTATTGTCAGAATACCATCCGCAAACTTAAGCCTTGAGAAATTTGTGTCAGTATATACAAGGTAAAGTATGTTTACACTTGAAAGTCTGCTATATGCATGCCTTAGCACTGCTTACCATGACCACAAGGTTGGTGAGAATAGTAAACGAGATAGTTTCATGTTGTAACGGTTGTAGTGACATGAATGAAATACAAGGTAGCGAGTGGCATATATTACATACTCCTCGTTACGGATGGGTGGACAAATAGGCGATCTGACCAGCAATTTTTTTGTTTTTGCTATCTGGTCAAGGACACTGCAGGTAAATTTGCTATAAATCATATTTGTGTACTCGTTACTTTATTCAGGCATGTTGTTACGCTGTGCTCCATTAATGTTGTGTAAAACAGATGTATGTAGTCCAAATAACACATTGACATTGCTTTCAGAGATCGAAACGCTTGGCTTATATAAATGTACGTCTTCGCGTTGGTGTTACATTTACTTGTACCTTCTATTCTACAGTGTTAACATTTGTATACACTGAAATCTACATGTAGTTCAGGTAAGACTGTTGAATGTGAATAAAACACTAACGTGAAATATGTGTCAGATGAAAGGCCATTAACACTCTCAAAAAATAGTTCAATTCATTTTTCAATTCATTTTTTGAACCTCGGATTCTTTGGATTCCACGGTGGCCTTATGTGATCATATTGGAACCAGTGACATCACATCAGGTTTTTGTTACTGAAACACACATAGGTTGATTCAAACTGAATATACATATAGATCCGTGAATGCATTCGCCGAATGAACCTTGGAACGAACTATTTCAAGCAAAAAAATATGGATGTGACGTCACTATTACCCTATGGTTACCTCCAGACCACCCTAAAATTTGATGTTTTGAAATCATTTTCTTCGGTAATGGAAATTTTTTGAAAACATCGTCGAGTTGGTTATTGTGCCAGCATGGCACAATGACCCAAAAGCCTCTCACCAATGCGGTCGCTGTGAGTTTAAGTTCAGCTCATATTGGATTTCTCCACTGCCGTTCGTGGGAAGGTCTACCAGCAACCTGAGGATGGCCGTGAATTCTTGACTACGGCAAAATTAAATTAAAAAATAAATTGACCATGTATTTTTGATTAGTGCTAGATCAGGGTAAGTTAAGTAAGGGCAAATCGCGCAGGAAACATTACATTATTGACATTAATTTAAAAGGTTTAGCTTATACCGAGTAACACTGTTCTAAGAAGTAACACATTTGTGTGCCATGCGCTACAAGTGGATGCTTTAGCCAGGGAACAATGTTGCTAGGGAGATCACCCAGGAAGGAATACGTAACGTCTGCTGCTGTAGGTGACTAGGCAAAATTTACGAAATGAAATTACTTTCAGTTCTTTCATTACCTACAGAAAAAAGAGTGAGAAAAGTTCCTAGAAACCGTTAGAATTGCTCATAAAGCCCACCATTGTATTGAAATATCTGAATGTCTTTCAACACTTTAGAAAAAAAATCTGAAAAATAAATCGAAGTATTTGTACACATAGTTTTCAGGTGTCTGTGTGATGTTTTCTTTTACTTTAATCTTCGTACGCGCATTTCTTTAGTCAGGGCATGTCTACAACAGGGACAGTGTTTACACAGAAACTTTTGAGCACAATGTTTCTTGGAAATGACCCTGGCTCGTTGTATTCGTTTAGATATTGACACCTTTACATCTTTTGAACAATATTTAATTCAGTTATTCAGAAACATCATTTATAATTTTAAAGCGAGGATTTATTAATTCTCATTAATAAAAAGACCGTTCTCAAAAATCATACTATCAAAAAGAGAACGTGACTTTCATATTTTTGAACAAGTGAGTCAAAAATCTATTCATAAAACAGTAAATGCTTGAAAATACGGAGTTCTGAGAATAATGTACTTAGCTTAAATTCTTACAGATGTGGTTTAGATTTCAGGAAATCTTTTGTGTATAGCAGAAGATAAAGAATTACAACGAATGTATACATCTTATTTTCCATGACATAGACGACCTTCAGGATAAAGGACTCTTTACCATTGATCTTGCTATCCCATTAGTGAAATGTTGTTATACAACGTACAACTGAATGTTGCATGTATACTGAATGCTATATCAGTCTGGTTGTACATTTGGTGAATATACTAATAAACGAACAGTTCATGAAAGAGAATAAATATGAACCACTTGCGTGACCTATATCTTTCAGTATTTCGTAGGACAAATTCTAAACGAACTCTATGCAGATAAAACTAGAGTAAAGCCATGTAGAGCAGCGACAGCAGTGTGATATATATAGTAAATGATATCACGTAACCGGTGAAATCGAGCCTCTGAAGTGTTGACCTCAATCCGGGTTTTATTCTGAACATAAAATGGGAGGACCAGTTGGAGTGGGGTTCCCGACAATTGGTGCCACGAGTTCGAATCCAGCGGTGGGTTGTTCGACTACGGCTGTAAGTCAACAGGTTTTCCACGTACCTCAACCATTAACCTGTCCTCCGTCGTACAAGTGAAAAGTTTTTGAGAGCGACGTGAAACAGCAATAAGAATAATTTAAAAAGGAACGGAATGCCCGTTTAGGGCTCAAAAGCTAGGATCAAGCAACAAATTTTTTTTTGCTTTACACCAATATGTCAGATAAAGATGAAAACAAAGCACTGACTTATACTGGGCGGTTTTAGTTCGTCTTTTCTTTGTTCGGAACACTCTCACTTGCCTTTACAGATGCTAAACTGATTTAGAAAGGAAACATTTCCCAGGAGATTATTTTGAGATATTCAAAGCTCCCAGAGAAAGCCTTTCTGAGCAAGTATAAACAATGACAAGATCTTATGACCAACTAAATTGTCAGATTATATTGCATGCATATTTATTTATTTACGTATACATTTGTAAATGGTTAACTTTTCTTTTGAACATAAGTATGTGATGTTTAATGCCAACAAACTACATAGATGGAAAAGTAGAAAAGTAATGTGGTGAATGTGGAGGAATCAGTAATTTAAAGTACATGCAGTTTGCTGCAGTGAGTTGTACATGCTGCGCTTAGCAGTAAAAAAAAGTATCGAAAGGCGGGCTAGTATTTAGCATACGTAACAAAAAACATTTTCCCAGCTCTCCAACCATTTTGAATGCCTCCGAAACCCATATGAAGGTACATCTCGTATTCGGTTGTTCTCTTGTCGCTGCAAATCCATAGGAAACATTTCTTGTACGTTTTTACCCTGGATCTGTACTTGGTGGCAACGGGGTAGTGCTGAGAGAAGAGCCCACTAAGTTTAATGCCGGGAATAATTGGCCAACCAGCCCTCAGTGCTGCTAAACCCGTGTCCCTGATGTCAGAACTGTAAGCCCCAAGGAAGCTCAGCACTAACCGCTTGTGAGACGTGATACGAGGAGCGCCCGTTGTTTGTCTATCAATGAAAAAGCCTTCGATGTTATCCATGTTACCCTGTGTGGTTGCTCCCTCGCCAAACAGGCAGAAAGTTTTAAGCACGCCTCGCAGCACATACATGTACCGTTCCAAAGCGTTGTTGTTGTTTGCTGGCGCCGTGCAGTTGTTGTCTCCGGAGGTACCGTCTATGTCACAACGGAAAAGACCTTGGCTTCCGTTTCCGTATATGCTTTCTTGCAAATGAGACCGCCTGTCCAAGTAGCCGAATATCATTGACCAAGCTACAGCCCCGCAACCAACGGAACATCCGTCAATATCAAACTGACGATAGTCCGGGAAAAGCTCCTCATTACCAATACTAATTTCCGTCCAGTCGCTGTACGTGGCCCTCTTAGACCGCCTGCTGAGGTCTATAATAAAGGGCTTGATCACCAGACCCAGATCCGTCCTCACGTGAACATTAAAGCGGATGTTTTCTCCTCGCAGCGACACCGGAACGGTGAGTGCAATGTACGAGACTCCGTAGGAAGTTTTCTGGGCTAAGCTCGTCTTTACAAGTCCTTCCCTGTCTCTTGTACAAACGTTAAATATGTTACAAAGCTGTTGTTCCGCGTGATCAAGACTGTGAAATCTGATCTCCTCTCTTCCAGTGAATGCTATTTTGACGGTCTGACCACGGCGAAGGATGAAGGGTTGTCCCCCTTGTAACTCCTCCTGGTCGACATGTGGTATCATCTCGGCCGGTATCACGCTCAGGCCATTCCAGATACCGTCTTCTTCAATGTCTCGAACCCGGTCTGCCCAGTCAGTTTCAAGCTTTTTGAAATGTTCCTCAGTAAAGCGGTACCGTAGCGTAGGGTCTTGAGAATTCATTGACTGAAATCGAAGCAGAACGATTGCATTTATATGTTTTTACAGCGGAACCCTGAATTAAGACAACGACAGAGCAGACGCTAGGTTCTCACATGCTACATGTAATTCATTGCAGCGTGGAGAACTAGGGCGTTTTCTGGAAGAAGTCATTATGCGTGTCAGCCCTGGAAAGCTCTGAGTGGCAATAAAACTTAGAAGGCAAAAATTTAGGCAACATGAATGAGCTCACTGGAACCAATTAACTCGTACCCCAACACATCCCACCCCACCCTAACCCACACCACCAAAAATGGTACAAAGAAGCTGGTTTTAAATGATAAACTAAATAATTATAATTTCCAATAATTATGATGCGTACCATACTTAATCAGGTTAAGACTGGCATGTCTGGTACTTTTGCATTGTTTTAATGTTATCGCATGTTAAATGTGACGACAATACAGCGTTTTGAGTAATTGTACATCAGAGACGCCTAATAAATTACAATCAACATCGCTGTATTTTTTTTACCTTATTCCACTTAAGCAATAGTGCTCGGGGGATATAATGTGTAGTTCAAGCATTTACATCATCAATTAGAATAGAACACTAACTGAGTTACCCTTATAAAAGGCCAGATTACACCGGTTACTGTTGACCATTTTCCAATTATCACACTGTCGTCACTGCTCTGGTTTTACTCTCTATTGTTTAACTCTTATATTATATTCCAACTATACAACTAACACCTTTTCAGCAATCAAGATATAACCAGCACGTTTTTGTACTCGTGCGAATATACCTTGTAATCTAGGTAGTGATCCTTGGTCGTTGCAATGACTTCCTTGTTTTCATCTTCACACACTAATGTCACGTCAGGAGATAGCATGAAGTATCTGCTACATTTCTGCGCACGCACCCAAGCTGACTGATCAAGTAGCTCAGTCATACTGGGTAAAGGACCTTGAAACACCAATTTGTAGTCTCCTGTGGAAATTAATATAAAAAAGGAAGAGTAGAGGATACAGTTTATTTAATACCGTATTCATTATGGGCTTATGGTTGGTGCAGACCATACCAATTTTTAACAGGTACCTGACAAATCTGGTGTATCGATTTATTTGTATACTACAGAAACTTGAAACTATGGAGGCCTTTGATCGAAAACAACTCTTTGGGAGTTTACTGCTCTTATTTTGAAAAGCAAAAGTCGCCCAAAAAATTATTTGAAAATGTAAAGAAAAACTGATAGCAAATGACACAGATACAAACATTCAGAAAGTTAAGCAAAATAGACTTTAACATTGCTATATAACATTCGTCAATGCCAAAAGACACTAGATTTATTCCTAGCACACTGCAGAAAAAAACAACAAAAGGAAATGATGTCATGAACGAAATCCATAATAAATTTCAAATGAATTTTCCAGGTCAAAAGATAGATTTCACTGGTTGCACCTGCTAATATAAGCTACAGGTAGCTGAAAAACTTGAAAAAAGTACCAATCCCGGGCCCTTTCTGTAATCGTGATTAGAAAAACATTCTGATTACATTAAAATTTGGCAAGATTAGCTCCTTTAATGGGGCGGGGGACTATCAGAAACCTGCGGATGGTCGTGGGTTTCCCCCGGGCTGTGCCCGGTTTCCACCCACCATAATGCTGGCCGCCGTCGTATAAGTGAAATATTCTTGAGTACGGCGTAAAACACCAATCAAATAAATAAATAAATAAATAAATTTAATGGGCCAGTTAGGGCACGGGCCGTGGTCTGGGGTAAGAGGTACTTGTCCTTCAATGCCGGTGATACACGATACAGGCCTGCGGGTTCAAGCCCCGTACTGGGCCCCGTATTTGTAGATTCCTTTGCATTCAGTTCTTTTGACGGTTCGTAGTGACAGTAAAGGGTGTCATGTGTGGCCGTTTCTGCAGTCTTAAATTCGCGGAGGGCCACTTACTAATGTGGTGTGCATACCTGTACGTCACAAGAGGGGAAATTCGTCAGTAACTTGCCAAAGGCCCATAGTTTTCTCTAAACAACAACAAATATATCAGTAAGGGTGTAAATTGCGGTATTAAGCAGGACTCGAGAGCACAAAAACGCGAGACTAAAATTCTACTGGAGATTTGCCTCATCCGTCTTCCATGAATTAGTTCACTGTTTGTTCTGTTGTTACCTGTATTTGGGGACGCAGATATGATGATGTATTCGTTGTCGTTTACGGTAAACTGCCAGTAAGAGATGGAATCAGCTCCAAGATCCTTCCTGTGTAAAGGCACAGGATCTGAAACAATGGGAATGAAAAATGCCTCTTTTACAACTGCGACATTCAATAAACATTTCATAAATGCTATACACTTGGCAAAATAGAATATGTTTTATGACGGCATTCAGCCTGTTGGCAGTGAGAATAGGGACAAAGGGACATTACTCTGCACGCCACATGGTATGCATCTCAGCTTGTCACGCACAATGCAAAATTAAAACATCAGGAAAAAAAGTTTTCTGTTAATTGTATTTTGTGATCAACAAGGACTAAAGTACGACACACAACATCTAAGTCTTAAGGTGCGAGATTTTTTCTTTGCTTTTCACATGGGTGAAAATAATTTTAATCTGTGTCGAAACAGTTATCTCATGGGTGAAAAGAGTTTCACTGAACTGATAAATGTTATCATCAGGATTGAAACTGTGAAGGAGTCGAAAAGATGAAGGGAAAGATGATCAGGTAAGTGTTGTAAGACCAAATATCATATATTTTCATATCCAAGCTGTTAATTAATATGCATGTAGTTACAGTGCCCTTTGTCGCCAGGGGAAAATTGTTTTTTCCCGGGTGAAAACTGTTTTTCACCCAGGACGAAACCAAGAAAAATGTTAAAACAAAACCAATAACGTAGGTAGTAACTAATAGATTTAAACTGGAAGTTTATTGGCCTAAATCGTTGAATGCATGTGTACTTACAATAGAACATCATGCTGCAAAAGGAAGAACACGCTGACATTACCTCTGAGAAATCTTATGTTTACCCTATCCTCTACATCAAATAATGTATCCAGTGTCTCAAAGGACGGCTCCGACATTGCCCCATAGCAACCAGAGATTACCAAGGCAACCAGACACGTAAGACGCAGACCAACACTCCTGTAAAACATGTATATCTTTTGATAACTATAATGTGTGATAGAAATACCGCATTACATTTATGCAGTCCTGTTTTTGTATTCTATGCGGATGAATCAGATATTGTTTAATATTTATGCATCGCATCGCACCAGGTACACAAGGCAAAGCCTTTTGCCTGAATGAAAGATACAGGATTGCCTCCATTATTTACAATGAGACAGGATGCAGAAATATATATTTATGATTTATAAAAACAGTGAGAACACGCGGAGTCTAACAAATGCCCCTTTGCCTCTTATCTCTGCTTCAGTGCTAGTATGCGTGCTGTGCACCTCAACGTAAGCCTTTAACACCATCTTCGTTAGATTAATGCGTATCTCATGTTACATTTCTGTTTTTGTTTTCTCTATTAGCAATGAAATTCCAGAAACTTTTATCGTAAATCCTAGTAGGGAACTTGCATCTTATTTGTTACTCATTCAACTACAACTTACCAAGGGTGAGGCATATCGTCAGTAGCTTCTTTAAAGTAGTATCGCTGTACAGGCCTTGATCAATCAGACCACTTGGTTATGGACGTATACGATCGGCCAAGCAGGGTCTTCACCGGTTGTTCAGCAAATCACACGAACAAAATGGACAAATACGTATCTTAACTGATTAAAACGTTCCCGTTAATAGCATTTACGTGCTGAGTGACGTGTAGTTTTGATTTTGTTCTAGGATAATACACGTACAAGAAGGACCAAGACTACTCCGTGCGATGGCCTTTCATAGCTGTGAAGATGCAGCAAAAATCTGTTCATTAAAAGGGAAGGATCTGGCAGGTTCTGTGAATTCAGTGGACGGAATTAATGTTTGTGTCTTTATCATCGATCACGTTTACTTTTTTTGCGTTTTGATTAAGATTAATAAGGGTACACAGTCACGCCTCCAGTAAAGCGGACCATGGTCAGTTGCACTCTCATTTACTTCACGGTTCAGTGAAATCTTGCATGACTGCTCCACCGAATAGAACATTCGGTTGAATGGGATTCCCTCTCAGTGGCTACCGTCAGTCGTTAGAATTATTTTGACGTTATGATTTGTTCGTCTGTGGAAGTTCTGCTTCCTGAAATACATCCATATTCTAGTTTAACAAAACCATTCAGAGTAAAATGCTGCTTAACACGAAGGTGGGATCTAAATGTCTCCGTGCATTCATTTTCCCTCACTTTCCCTCTTCAAAACACGCAGAGACGTATGTAGATGAAAAAACAAAAAACAAAAACAAAACAAAACAAAAAAAAAAAACAAAAACAAAAAAAAAAACAAGAAGCAATACAGCAAACGTTCAGTTTGTCGCAATTTATTGAATATTTTGAACTACGATTTGTATGCGGTCGTCAGTGTGGAAACATTCTGCGCAGTAATGCATATCGTTTGGTTATTTGTATGCAGCAGTAATGCATATCGTTTGGTTATTTGTATGCATCAGTTGTTCAGAACCTTTTTGTATGGTGTGTTTCCGCGAGAAAGTTTTGATTTTTATCTGTGGAATTTACAAACCTTAATTAAACTTCCGTCCATGTCAGTTGATTGAGGCTATATGATTAATGGACGTTATAAGTTGTACGTTATCATGAACGGGAAGATAAACTCCTGCCAGAGGTGAAAATGGACGCAGGTCGAACTGCACTAGCTATGTGGCAGCAATACTAATAGGCAACATTATACTCGCCTAAAATAAGTCATTTCTTTTACACTGTTTGCAAACCGGATTGTATACGCGGGAATGCTGAGCGATGACAACTATATTAACACACTATATCGGAAATGGACAGATATGATCACTTTAGTAATTATCTGTTTTTCTGCTATTCTTTTTGTCCATGTTGCTGTGCATGCTATAGATTCTCTTCGTATATCGGTTATGTACTCAACCCAACACCCACGAGATTTATGTCTCATGAGGAGCGCAGGCTCGGTCACCGCAATTTAACTTCGCTCTAAACAAGTATGTTTGAGTGTGCCAATATTAAATTCGTTGTTCGTTATTGTAAAAACCGCTTCGATGATCCAGTCGTAAGACCGTCCATCCTGATATTCGGAGATTTTGCTCTCAGGGATTAGAGTGAGGACAAGGGCTGTTTGGCCCTCTATCAGCAAAATGTGACTGTGTGAGATTTTGTGCCTGATGCCTTCGGAATGACACTTCAGTGGCGGTAGCACTTTAATTTGTCAGCATGGACCCGCCCTGCCACAAGAAAACACAGTATAGGAGCACAATGAATCTTCGTCGTTTTATGAAAAAATTGTTATGCACGATGTAAGTAACCTAAGCATATCGCACATCCCTACATACTGTAAATACACACACGCACACGCGTAAACACACACACGCGTGAACGCGCGCGCACCCACACCTACACACACGCACACACACGCGAGCCCTTACATAACTGTGAACACAGATGTATCTCGTGCATGCCGAGCTTGTCAAATCCAATTGGATCAACCAGCCTGAGATTGTTGTACAACAGAAAAACGTGTGCCATTTCGTCACTGTTTTACCAACAATATATGTCTATATGCATACACATAAACAAGGCACATATCAATAAGCAATGAGAATAACCACAATTTTCAAGGCAGCGAAAGGCTTTGTTTTATATTCCGCTGTAAAGTAAACGAATATTTATTTTCAAGATGAATATGAACTGGTAGCCCATTATGGCAATCAGATATAGGCCCTATGTATTTTGTCTGAACGAAATTTTTAACAACATAATTTGAGATTTTAAAATTTCACCTGTCCTTCAAACAATTTATTTGTTATTTTTTCATTTGACTGTTGTTCAGTGCCATATTCATCATAGTTGTTTCATTTATACTATAGCGGTCGCTTTTTCAGTGCATAAAACTGGATTGAACAGGGTCGTTCGAAGCCGTAGCTTTGGTCTAATTTTATTGTATTTCACCAAAACATTTTCTATCCTATACTCCTACTAAGTACAATCGCTGTCTTCTTCAAAGCTATAACCCTTCGTCACATAAGATAAGAAATGTATTTCTAATGTACCAAATAAATTCGTACCGAATTTGATATATCAGTTGATTTCGTTCATAATTTTTTAATCGATTTGTATTTGCCACTTTATGCGATGATGTACTTCCCACGTACAGCCGGAGAGGAAGCCAGCATGAGCTGGACTTGAGCTCGCAGTGGTCATATTGGTGGGAGGTTCCTGGGTCATTGCGCCGCACTGCTGTTATTTCCTGTACAAATTCTTTGGATAAATGCATGCGCACTTGTTGACTAACCGCTTCGTTAGTCTAGTGGTTGGATATCCGGCTTGGATGTAGGCATGCCCGAGATTAAACCCTTAACGGGCTGGTAGCACTTTTGCGGTATGAATTGCCCCAATAAGACACAGTTTACGTGCACACATCTTATCGTTATATGACTCAAAATTGTTAGATACTATGTAAAAACCCAAACATACATACATGTAGACACAGTTGTTGGTATTGTCTTCTTTTCTTTTATATCCGCAACCATTCAAGTGGGGCAGCGCGCCAGGCCTTGCCATTATTTACCTGTGAAATTGTGACCTACCCCGACCTGTATACTGGCGATGTATCCATTTTTATCAAACAACAACATGACAGAAGTGTCTTCATCTTTTACCTAGTGATGTCCCGGGAAAGGCTTTGATGATGAAGCTGATGAGATAACAGCAGTGCAAAGGTTGACAACACTACCTGTAGTTTCCATTCATCTTTATGTTGTTTTAATGTTTCTCTGTATAACGCCTCTAGTCTAAAGATAGTTCGAACTACAGTCCATTTTTTCTAAAGTGATATTTTAAACCCAGTGTGCAACGGGCGTGTGAGTTTCTTCTAATAAAACATTTACATTATCAGATAGAATAAAGCCCAAACTGAGGTAAATTGACACGAGGCCGCACTTCACCAGTGACGTTAGACCATTTGTGGGTTATCACATTGTCGTTGCTGTTTTTTTTTATATTGAGCTAGGATATTCCAAGTGTAAAACTCATGTTGCTCTACTCTCTGTGCTTGAAGCCATTTATTATCTTATTGCCAAGTCTACCAAATGTGCAACACCAATACATTGGTCAATAAACATGTGAGTGATCTTCACCAACTGTGCAGAGCAACAAAAACACACTTGTATAGTAACGTGTATGCCAACATCCAGGGCCATTTGCGTGAAGCCCACTTGTCGCTAAAGACGTGTAACTACCATGACAACCAGCACTTTGTGCAATTTCGTCGCCATGACGTCGCCACGTCGCCATGTGTGTTCGTGACGTCAAGTAGACGCGGTCCTTTAGCTTAATATGTATATGCATCCTTTGTAACATTCGGAATGTAATAAAACAGAAAGTTGACAAGGCGTTTCTTTCATGGAATTAAAATTCCTCAAAATTTACATCATGTGTAATTCAATACTGTTATCTTTGGACAAGGGTTTTATAGACTCGCCATATTTCCTGTTGCTTTGTGAACGTGATACGGCGTTCTATACTTACCCTCGCAAGAAGCCGGGTTCAGTATGAAACCCTCGTCCACAGCATCCTAGTGTGTTCTGGGCATACTGTCAAAATGGACGCCATTAAATGGAACCCATGTGAATGTCGGCACACAGTAAAACACTCCCAGCATGTGTGTTCATGAAAGTGTGTGTGTCTATATTAAAAGTGATATCTTGCAAATGTGAGTAAAATTGTCGGGGCTGGATTAGTTACAGTATAAAACTGCCCACAGTATATGCTCAAACATTCAACGTGTTTAACGCGCCATAAAAACTGCAGACAAACGTTTTGTTGATGACAGCTTACATATAAAAGAATATCCTTAACTTGTACATCATTCCATTTGTCTGAATTAAACAAAATGAAAACTTTTCAGGGAGAATCTCAAAGCATTTGGTGTTAATTTTATCATTAATTTATGCATACCAGTGAATGATATTCTTTCAAAAATCAGACACAAATTGAGGACTGAACCAAAATAATACATGAAATCGATGAGAAAATATTGCAGAAAGTCATAGTTTTTGATTAGCTGAGAGTTTTTCAAAATATTTTCTTCAATATACTCCCACCAGACGAGCATTGCACAACAACAGGTTTCAAACTAACTTGTTGTCTCTCAGAGGCTATAGTGTTTTTCAATCAAATGTGCCCGGGCATGTGGTTCTAAAATTGGATAATCCTGTCCCCTACAAAGGTTCTTAAAATAAAAACGGAATCCTTGCTAATCCATACAAAAGAAGATCTGGCTAAGCGACCCAACTGACCAATGTTTTGTTGTGAGACCGATTTAGGCCAGTCGTCCATAAGATAGATTTTTAATTTTATGGAACGTAGTTGTGCCCAGTTAAGTCACTGAATCCATGCTTGTTCATTTAACCCACACCTATAGCTTACTAGTCCATGCTTTTGGCTGATTAATCCATGCTTCTAACTTATTTACTATCCCACACTTCTAGCTTATTGATCCATGCTTTTGAGCTGATTAATCCATGCTTCTGACTTATTTATTATCTCACACTTCTAGCTTATTGATCCATGCTTTTGGCTGATTAATCCATGCTTCTAACTTATTTACTATCCCACACTTCTAGCTTATTGATCACATGCTTTTGGCTGATTAATCCATGCTTCTGACTTATTTATTATCTCACACTTCTAGCTTATTGACCCATGCTTTTGGCTGATTAATCATGCTTCTGACTTATTTATTATCCCACGCTTCTAGCTTATTAATCCATGCTTTTTGGCTGATTAATCCATGCTTCTGACTTATTTATTATCCCACACTTCTAGCTTATTGACCCATGCTTTTGGCTGATTAATCCATGCTTCTAACTTATTTACTATCCCACACTTCTAGCTTATGATCCATGCTTTTGGCTGATTAATCCATGCTTCTGACTTATTTACTATCCCACACTTCTAGCTTATTGATCCATGCTTTTGGCTGATTAATCCATGCTTCTGACTTATTTATTATCACCACACTTTTAGCTTATTGATCCATGCTTTTGGCTGATTACTCCATGCTTCTCACTTATTTATTATCCCATACTTCTATTTTACTAATCCATGCTTTTGGCTGATTACTCCATGCTTCTCACTTTTTTTATTATCCCATGCTTCTAACTTATTAATCCATGTTTCTAGCTTATTAATCCACGGCCTGTGGCTTATTTAGTAATCCACGCCTGTGGCTTATTTAGTAATCCACGCCTGTGTCTTATTAGTAATCCACGCCTGTGTCTTATTTATTAATCCACGGCCTGTGTCTTATTTAGTAATCCACGCCTGTGTCTTATTTATTAATCCACGCCTGTGTCTTATTTAGTAATCCACGCCTGTGTCTTATTTAGTAATCCACGCCTCTGACTTATTTATTAATCCACGCCTCTGTCTTATTAAAGAATCAAAAAATTATGTCATCAACCTTCTAATATTAGCTGGACGTGATTAAATGGCATATGGTGTAAAACAATATCGAAATATATTAAAAATAGATTAGGTATATACTATGCGTAATTTAAGTCCCTTACAGTCAAGGGTAAAATAAAAACCTTGCTTCCTAGATATTGTCCGAATTTGAAGTAAGTAAAGCCTTTACTTACCAAACAAACCAGCATTACATGTCAGCGGCACAGCTAACAGCAGAGCAAAAGCCAACATATTAACACCTGTCTAACCTGAAAACATCTAAATTAGCTACAGCAAAACTGACTAAAAGGTTTAGTGCCATGGGTCCTTGTAGCTACAACAGCTGAAACAATAATTCCACCCTAATTTACATGTTTGGCCTAACTGTGAAATTAAATCCGATCAAAAGATTGATGAAGTCTTGCTGACTAGCTGATGAGGTTAAAGCCTGAGGTTAAAGCCGGAAGCATATAGCTGTAAGCCCAATGATAGCACGTGAATTGCGTGTTGCGCTACATGAAGCACACGTTATACATGTACTTGGTTTACCTCAAAACAGTTTTAATTCATTTATACCTTCACCTTTAAAGGTACTCCAGGAAGATCGTTCGAACCCGACATTTCATCACGATTCTCTAGCATGAAACAATGATGTTTATGATCATGGCGCCGTATTATATGTAAGTGCCAGGGTCAAACATAAGCACAAATGAAACAAACGCCGACTTAATGTTGGTAACTCCATTTTTATTCATTTACATGAGATATTGTCTTATACAGACTGGTCGGTGTTCTACGATCTGGAGACTTAGCACCAGTCGTGCAGGACAGGGTTGTCTGTCATATAGATGTGCATGGTGGACAAACGTCCCTGAGATGCCAGACACTTAGGCGGAACCTCCATGAACGCCTGGAATAAAAAGTCACAGCAAATGTTTGACTCAGCTGGGTGAGGTTCCTTTATTTAGTAACCCGACTAACTAGTGATGCTGTTGATAGTTTTTTCCAGCTAAATTCTTTCACTGACTGGTAATGCTGTTCGTAGTTTTTTTTCCAACTGTATTCGTTGACTGGCTAGTGATGCTCTTGATAGTTTTTTTCCAGCTGAATCCTTAACCAGCACAGTTTCCCTTGTCTGTTTCGCACCATTCAGCCATGGTGCGGGAAGCGTGTAATTTGTTACTATTATCACCTGTTCATTGTCGTCGCTGCTGTGGTTTTACTCTCTATGTTTTCAGTCTTTTATTATTCTAAGTATAATAAAAGACTGTGTTATTTGCAGAACCGCTAGTGAAAAGAAGTGTTATTTACAACTTAGTATTTACTTAGTATTTATATGATTAAGTGGTATATAACTTTCTGGCACTCTTTTTGTCATTTTAAACGGGGCCTCCGTGGCTCAGTTGGTTAGCGCGCTAGCGCAGCGTAATGACCCACGAGCGTCTCACCAATGTGGTCCCTGTGAGTTCAAGTCCCGCTCATGCTGGCTTCTTCTCCGGTTGTACGTGGAAGGTTTCTCAGCACCCTGCGGATGGTCGTGGGGTTTCCCCCGGGCGATGCCCGGTCCCCCCCCCCCCCACACACACACCCCCCACCATAATTCTGGCCGCCGTCGTATAAGTGAAATATTCTTGAGTACGGCGTAAAACACCAATCAAATAAATAAATAAATAAAACATTTCAAACGTATTGAATCCAGCTAAAAACCATACCCCAATAGACGCCAGTGGAGGATGCTCGAAGCGGTGTGACTGGAGATCCGCATTGATGGCCCATCCGAAGGCGTTCAATTTCCCGTTATTATAGAGAAGGAAGATTGGTTGGAAGTCGTCACAACTCATGTCCTCACGAAGATTGTACCAGTAGTGCATTCCTACAAAACCAGTGCATGCCCAAATTATTTAGCTTATTATTAGAATTAGCTGTTCAGTGTAAGGCTTTGTTATTATTGATCTATTAATTGGTATTTAACGCGGAACACGAAGGATATTTCACATATATTTATTTATTAATATTATTGATCTGTTAAGTCTATCTATTGATTCTACTGATGTTTTGCATAACACTTAAGAATTTTTCACTGGTAGGATGGCGGTCAGTTTTATGGTTAGAGAAAACCGGGTGCCTTTGGCGACCGATTTTAATGGTCATCACAATTACCACCCTGTCACAGCCCACTGTCTGTTCCTCAATAGGCATATATCTGTCTATTCGACTGTAAGACTATTACTGAAATATAACTATTCATTTGACCACAAGATTATAACTGTCTGTGTGACTATAATAGTTGTGTATTCGACATGGGGCTATAAGTGTCTATTCTGCGATTTGTTTATTTGACTCAAGAATATGGTGAGAGGAAACTGGACAGAGCCATGGGGAAATCCACGACTGTTGGTGGCAGACATTCCTATGCACGGCCGGAGAGGAAGCCTCTCCGACCATATGTCTGTTCTACCATATGACTGCAACTGTATATTCGACCATAAAACTATAACTGTCTATTTGGCTATAAGACTATAACTGCCTATTCGACTGTAAGACTGTTACTGTCTATTCTATTTAAGGCTATAACTGTCTATTCCATTATAAGAATTATAAGTACATGCACGAACTAAAGTAAAAGGCTGTCTTTTCTATGCGTAAAGTTACCCATTACCCATTGAGGCGTTAAGGCATAATCGTTCATTCATTCTCTGTGTAGAATAATACCATAATCTTACCCATCGTCTTGAAGCATTTTCCTTTTGTCCACTTTGTGTTGGCTATTGCGGCCTCTTGATGGGGTATGCTTAAGACATTGTGTACTGGGTCAGTTCCATTCTGAATGTAAAGTCCAGTTCCTGTGCCCTGGGATTCGTACATTGCCGAAGTACGACCAGAGGTGCAGATTGAAGCTAAATAAACAAACCGGAATGAAGAAAACCGTCTTTAGTTACATAAGCCAGTTATATTAACACGGACATGAATTTAAATCTATATACGTTATAAAACGTCAAGCGCCTCCATTCAAATATTTGAAATTTTACCAAACACACCATTCAGTACTTACAATGTACAATCACAGATTTTGGAAGATGCTTGGCGCTTTGTTTTGTATGTACATGCATATATGTATGTAACTGACATTTGCCAGCACATTGTATCCATAATGAGTTTCTTCCCTTACTTCTGATTACGTTGACCTTTTGTGTGATTCAAACCTAAAGCTAATTCAAGCTTAATGGTGCTTCAAAAGAGACTGGCACCGAGCAAATTTGTCTTCGGTAATATTTTATCGATCATAATAAACCTGAATTGTTATTTATGACGCCAGCGCAGCGTAGACCAAGGAGCCTCTCACCAATGCGGTCGCTGTGAGTTCAAGTCCAGCTCATGCTGGCTTCCTCTCCGGCCGTAAGTGAGAAGGTCTGCCAGGAACCTGCAGATGGTCGTGGGTTTTCCCCCCGGGTTCTGCCCGGTTTCCGCTCGCCATAATGCTGGACGCCATCGTATAAGTGAAATATTCTTGAGTACGGCGTAAAACACCAATCAAATAAATAAATAAATAGTTATTTATTATGATTAAACTACCTGGATCAACGAAATAGGCCGTGAGGATATATCTGTTCCCTTCAGCGATCCACGGAGGAGTCATCATGGAGGATGGGTAGTTACGAGGAAGGCCTTTCGGAATCTGGAAATAGTACAAGGTACGTACGTTCAGTCCTGTCTTTGAAAAGAGTTATTCACGAAGGTTTCAAATCTTAGACGACTGACAGGTTCAGTTGTTCTAAAAATGAAGCCTTTGTGTAAACTTGGTGTGAAAACCATGTGAAATTTTAATGTAAGGGTCGAAACATGGCTGTGCATGCAAAATTCAAATACATGTACAGTATATAACATGGCTATCCCAGTGTCGTCGTTGTTGTAGTTGAACTCTTCATGCAGTTGTCCTTCATATAATAACACGTGAAAATCACCAATGACAAAACCCTGACTCTGAATATCGAATCTTTCCTCAAATATCAGACGCTCTTACAAGGTTGATGTCTGAAGGCATATTATTCGCATATTTAAGCATTTCTACGTAATAGAAATGCTTACGCCATGAGGCTAAGGGGTGTATAAGTTGCCATTATGTAAGCATTTATATGAACATTTACAATAAAGTTTATTCTGAGGTACATGGAAATTATCAGGAAGCAGTATTTGGTAGTACACATGTGTTATACCAGAATGACCGGCACTGCATCAAGTATTGCCAATTTGGCCAAGGACAAGAGAGAGCTTACGATATTCCGTGTGGTACAGGACGAATTTACCTAACAGAATATGATTTATGGCGGTTGTATACTACACAAATTTAACAATGGGCTATATAATGAAAACTGGATTTGATATGATTTACGGCGGTTGTATACTATACAGATTTTACACTGGACAACATAATGAAAACTGGATTTGATATGATTTATGGCGGTTTTTTACTACACAGATTTAACAAATGGGCTATATAATGAGAACTGGATTTGATATGATTTACGGCGGTTGTATACTATACAGATTTTACACTGAACAATATAATGAAAACTGGATTTGATATGATTTATGGCGGTTGAATACTACACAGATTTAACACTGGACAATATAATGAAAACTAGATTTGATATGATTTATGGCGGTTGTATACTATACAGATTTAACAAATGGGCTATATAATGAGAACTGGATTTGATATGATTTACGACGGTTGTATACTATACAGATTTTACACTGAACAATATAATGAAAACTGGATTTGATATGATTTATGGCGATTGTATACTACACAGATTTAACAAATGGGTTATATAATGAAAACTGGATTTGATATGGTTTACGGCGGTAGTATACTACACAGATTTAACACTGGACTATATAATGCAAACTGACTTTCATACTCTGTGGACAAGTATTTGACTTCCTATTCATGAAAATAGTACACTGGTGATTAGTTTAGATGGAATATAGGACCAGGTCATTAGACTGGATGTTTATATCCGGACCTTTTCTATAAATGCAGACCTCAGTGGAAACATCCATGGCGGAGACTCGATGGAATGACTATATTTTCTTTAGCGTCCTATTGGCTTCAAAATGTGCTTCCAAACCCAATATTGCCAATAAAGGATTTTTATTAAAGGAAAATAAATTTTTGTAAAGGAGAATGTTGAAACTATATTCAGATAAAAAGTTTGTTGGTTTTGTAGTATGTTAATGGGAGAGTTTCATAACATAAGTAAACTATATAACAAAGCATCATATGCCTCTATGTCCAATCAATCTACGGCTCTTAAAAATGCAATGTGCTCTGTAATTTTATGATCTAGATTAATGACCTATTTAACAGATGTTTTCGCTTTGTGAAATAAACATAGTCTTCTAATAACGGTTTTTCGTGCTATAATCAATGATAGGTAGGAGTATATCAGGTAGTACATTATCTGGGTGCATGTTTCAGGTCAGCCTTCTTTCTGACCCGTAGCTTGACCCGTGACTTCAGAAAAACAACAGGTGTAAGAAGTAGGGATGGGGGAGGGGGTCGAAATAGAATACAAGGTGGGTGCTGAACTGAATTACCTTTTTCCGTATAGTTTTACAGAACAAAACACGTGACTTATGTATCAGTTGTGAGGAAAAGAATTAACATCCAACTACTGGGCCCACGTAAAGTTGTTAATAATTTGTTTTTAACTGTCAGAATCGTTTTAACAACTTCATTCTGCGGTTTATTTTTAACTTAATATTGACACTCGCAAGATTTTCCAAAACAAGAAGGCTCAGTTAATGGAATGTATTATACGAGAGTAAGAAAGACTTGTTTGCTTTTATGCTAGCAATATCTACTTACGTAGTTCTAAAAGTATCAAAAGCATTCTCCAAAGAATGTAGAGAAATGATATTTAGAAAATATCATATAGTGTGATACAGATGGGGTTATACTCAAATTAGTCTATGTAAAAGATTACATGCATGGAGAGCAAAACCGGAACAGCAACAACAACGTGTTCGTTGCCAAATGGTCAAATGTAATTGGTAAAATGCGGCATAATAAGTTGTGTTAATTCCATAAAGAAAATTTTGTTGCAGATAGGTGTGAATTGAGAAAATCCTCTTGTCTTTGTGCATGTTGAGGCCAGTCTACTGTATAACAAATACCAGGTGTGAGAGAGAGGGTACAAGATACATAACACTAGGTCGTGATCCGCTGACACGCCTTCCTCTATTCTTCCTTACAGTTTTAGTGAGCGAAACACGACACACTGACGTATTGTGATGGTTTGTCTCGGGGTTTAAATGTTGGCATCGATACAGACGTTCGTGTACCAGACGTCAACCACAATGAAAGTTCCGGTATTCAAAAATAGCGAAGCCAATTTCCAAAACAACGTTCAACATAAACCTTAGTTACAAGTTTGATTTTTGCACGTTATATCATACATTCCTTTCTAAAGCAGGTGATATTTTAACCTTTCAAAAGCAATGGGCTGATGTTTTAGGCTTTCCAAAGTATCGGGCTGATGTTTGCCTTTCTAAAGTATCAGGCTGATCTTTTAGCTTATCCACAGCATAGGAATGATGTTTTAGCTTTTCCAATGTTTCCAGCTGATATTTTAGCCTTTCCAAAGTATCTAGCTGATGTTTTATCCTTTCCAAAGTATCGCCGAACTGATGTTTTAGCCTTTCCAAAGTATCGAGCTGATGTTTTAACCTCTAGAAAGTATAGATCTGATGTTAAAGCCTTTCCTATCCAGATTATGTGGAAGCTTTTCAAAATTATCGAAATGAAACTTCTAGACGAAATTATAGAGGCGACGTCCATACCTTAATAAACAATTGACCTGCGATTACCCCTTCCAAAGTACAGAGCTGATATAGAAGACTGTCTATAGTATACATATGCGTCGAGCGTTATTGCCATAAATGCGATGAGAAGACATCATTAAGTCATTCGGAATTCCCTTATATTTACCTAAGCAACGTATCTGTTCACCCACTGCTGACCAAGCAGTCTACGTCTAGTCTACGTCATTTTCGTTGTGATTAACACAATGTATAAACTGTGGGTTACTTTTGAAATCACGTGGATACTCACACCAACTTGGATGCCGGCAATGTAACCATGGCGATCATATAACAACATGACTGCATTGTCCCCGTCCTTCAGGTAACGACTGCCGAGGAAGGGTTTAGAAGCTGATGCTAAACGAAGATCATAAAATACGATTTGTTACCAATTACTCCATATATTAATTCTTGTTATGCTCAAGGGTATTCCTTCCAGTGGTTATCTTTAAGACCATGCTATTATTTTAATAAATATGGTTTATCATACACTCATTTCATACATTTATTTATTTAATAAATTTGGGTCTGGGTATAATAATTTCTAAGCCTGGCAATTTTACAGTTATACTAAGATAAACAATGGATAATTTCGTGGGAATTTTTTGGATATGTTATTCACCTTCGTATTTGATTGTTTCTTGTGTGAATTCTATCTTACCCACCTTCGCATTTGGACGCCTCTTGTGAGAATCCTGTTACTCACCTTCACATCTGAACGCCTCTTGTGAGAATCCTGATACTCACCTTTACATCTGGACGTCTCTTGTGAGAATCCTGTTATTCACCTTCACATCTGGACGCCTCTTGTGAGAATCCTGTTACTCACCTTCACACCTGGACGCCTCTTGTGAGAATCCTGTTACTCACCTTTACATCTGGACGCCTCTTGTGAGAATCCTGATACTCACCTTTACATCTGGACGTCTCTTGTGAGAATCCTGTTACTCACCTTCACATCTGGACGTCTCTTGTGAGAATCCTGTTACTCACCTTTACATCTGGACGTCTCTTGTGAGAATCCTGTTACTCACCTTCACATCTGGACGCCTCTTGTGAGAATCCTGTTACTCACCTTTACATCTGGACGTCTCTTGTGAGAATCCTGTTACTCACCTTCACATCTGGACGTCTCTTGTGTGAATCCCTCGTTTCTCGCCTCACCCACCGTCCTAGGCATGCTAGCGAAGGCAAAACTGCTGAGAGGGTTGATGTCCCATGTAACTGCCCGGAGACAACAAATCAAATAATTATTTGTCCCTAATGAATCTTTAATTGAATCTCTAACAATTTATGTCTTTAATAGATACACCTGGAACAATCCTTGCGTCTTTTCATGAGCATTGGAAACTGTTGACAGCTTCTTTTTGCATGAAACCGTCTTATATTAATTTCTTACTGTATATATACTTTTGATATATGTGGCTTGTGCTAAACGTTGTTTTGGAAACTGATCGCACGATTACTGACCCGGAACCTTTATTTTGGTTGACGGCTTTAGGAATGTCGGACTTGACGCTTATATTTATACCACGCCTAGAACAGTTCTTTGTCCATGGCGTCCAACAACGCCTTTGTCTTTGCCACAGGGCGCCAACTGCAGATAAGGGTGGACATTGTGGCTAGAATTGAGGTAATCTCCATTTTTCTTCAGTCATTGCTGAAAAGGATTCAAAAATCTCCACGTCCTCGATCATGCACACTGAATCTGCTAGATACAAGCTTGAATCGACCAGTGCCACACATGACTCTCATCGAACTCGAAGTGTACAGTACTCGATAACATCTGAAGTTTCAACGATGAGAAATGACAGTGATGTTATTTATCCATTACCATCTACCTGTATCTACCCGGGGTATAAAAGGTCAAGGTTAGGCATACTGCGGATTAACTAGGTTTATATAGCTATTTCAGTTTTCATCTCTGGGAATTGGCTACATAAGGGATATCAAGGGAGTTTTGTGTGTTTTCATCATCGTCCGTCTGGTTTCATAATATTTCCATAGACAGCTTAGCCAGGTAGATGACTCGGTTCTGGTGAATCTTTGACCAAGGCTGAAAAGAGATTAGGTCACTCAAAGCATCCAAATTGACAATACCATGTACATCTCTCTGACTATCATAAGGATTGACTTACCCTTAAGAGCGTCCCATTTGTCTGAAAAGGAGAAAGTGGATGTTCAGGCATTTTTAACACACATCTACGTTCTTAAGTACAATAAATGTAAAACTTGTAAGTTGTATATGTTTGTTAGATGAAAATTAAATACAACCAAAGACTTTCTCTGTAGTATAAATATAGAAACGGGCAAGCACTGATCCATGTACATGAATGGAAGCGATAAACCATGTTTAGGAGTCACACATATCAGCGTTATATCCAGAGTAGTTAACCAGGTTGTTTGGACGGTACCTGGTGAAAAAGAAATTCTCATCTCTTACACAGAACACGTCCTCTTTTCATAATTATATCTGTATCGTTAACCTATGTTTAAAATTGAAAATAAGTTTCAGGGCACGCTTGTATGTATATGTGGCTGCTCGCTTCAAAACAGGTTCCTGAACATGGACAAACATAATAATATATATATACACGAGTTAAAACACACAAAATGTTATTATATGAAATTACACAATCTTAAACTATATCCTTATGTTCCTTATATGATCATATTGTATACTCACCCCCGTTATTACCAAAGAACAGTGCATTAGATTGGCACAGGATCAACGCTAATCCCAAATACAGCAACATGTTGAAATTCCAAATGTTCAGTTAACGCAACAACTGACCTTAGGTTAGCCTATATATAGAGAGAGTCTCTTCAGTCCCTGATCTTGCTGTTAAGGACCGTGTAAACCAAACCATCTGTTACGTTGTTCAAGATTTGGTCCTTTACGTTATCCAAATTATTCAAGCATTTTTTTTTAAATTTGGCAAGACTCAATATACTCTTTAATTTCTTGTGATGAGTGATTATTCGTTTTAGAGACGCTGCATGAATGTAGCAATTTAAAAGTAAATTTACACCTACATGTAACTCCAGTTAAGTCTTGTTTACTGAGTTATTCCTAATCGATGAAAGTAAATTATTAAGAAATTTACGAAAACTCTAAAAGTGCTTTGTAATGATTCTTTATCTCGGGAATTAATTTTTGTCTTTATTGTATTTTATACATATATACTCTTGCATTCTTGAACATTCCATAGAACACCAAAACATACAGTGTTATTTATTAAATTATAAGAAATCACCTCAGGTTTATCCTTCTGGTCGTCGTAATGTGACAGACAGGTTTTCACCCATAAAGAAAGCATTATTAGAGAGGGGGAAATCTCTACGATTCTGATCTGGGATATAACCAACACCTCGTTTACCCTGAAAGTGTTTGAAAGAAGGCATCTTAATCATTCGGACTTGACCCACCCCGCATATATTTCACTTTCAGAATCAACTCTACAACAGTAGCCTCCCTGACAATGCGTTGATATAAGGATCGATGCTTAATTTTATCTCATGCCTAGCGCCATTTGTGGTAGCCTCCAATAAAAGGAATTTCCGTAGAAGAATCTAAATCATTTTAGTTATTACGGAATAAATCAGTAAATTCTTCCATTGGTCATTAATTTTGATATCTGCTGTCAACAGATAATAACAAACGTACAATCTGACGTTTGCTGTGCAGATAGAATATACCGCAACCATTAATGTAGTAGAATCTAAATTTTCTTAGTTATTACGGAATAAATCAGTAAATTCTTCCGTTGGTGATTAGTTCTGATATCTGCTGTCATAAGATTTAAATGTTTTTGGATTTTAAAAACATCTGGACCTGTAACCTAGCACATGAAAGAGTTTATTGTCCCTGGTACGGACTATGATATTCTAGTCATTGACAATCTACCTTGATCAAAGTTTGTTCAGTGAAATCGGTGGTTTGTGAGACAAAATAGATTAAGGAATCGAGATATACTCTTACGTAAGGAAACTCCTTACGTAACCAAATACATACGTAAGGAAATAAGTGCTTTAATTTATGAGGAAATTCTCAATACTGAATTTTTAAGAAAGCCATATAAGTGAACGATTTCAGATATTTATAATTCTACACTTAGCCTTGGATAATTTTCAGAATCATTGTTTTCAGCGTTTCATTTGACATATATGCGTACATGTAAACCCTATAGTAGTTTGTTAGCACGTTCCTTGATATAGACGTACCTCATCTCACCACTAATGCATGAAGACATTCATTAGCTTTAGCAAAAAACCGTTTCTCCCATTGTAGTCAAAGAACAGGTATAGACAGAGATACACATGTGAATTACATATTCTCCACTCAGGTCATTTAATCCTTGGCTGTTCTTTTTAGGCATTTTTCAGGATGTGGTATAAAAGCTCTAACGGTATGTTACTTGTCTGGATAGACTGTATTCTGAAAGAGCTGACCGGACGATAATGGCTTATGTCGGAAGTCCACACACGACTTAAGTAACAACGTAAACTTCATAGCGCTATGTTGTATGAACATTTACCATTTTGGTGTTCTACAGTGACTGATGTGAGTGTGCCGTCGCTGGTTGGTTATGAATCTCTTAGACATACATGGGGAGGGTTCAAAGCGGTACGTTGACATTGATCTGGAGATTCCCCCGCTCTAACTGCTTGTGTGTCGGGTGTACCAGAAAAGCACCAAGTCCCCGGGATCACGAAGAGATCTTAGACTTAAGTCAACATTTCAGATTACTTTAAAATTGTTATTTCTTAAGTAACAAGGTCAAAATATTGCTTGACAACGCAAATTCTTTGCAAGTCCCTGTAAAAAAAAAGATCTAAAATAGAAAAAAGGAACATACCGATTTTAATGACTAAAATTTTGACTGCGTGATATGGTAAGGCGGTGAATCGGTCACCAGTACAAGATACTGTGCTCTTCAAGAAGCGAAACTGACAATAGCTTTGGGTGACAGCTGCTGACACACTCGAAAGGCTACTTCTTTTTTCACTTTTTGTATTACTCTTCTTTTTCCTGTTATATGATGAACGTGCGACTCATAAGGATTCAAACATGCAGTGAAGGGATGTATAGGTCATAAAGTGGGAAAATGGTAGCCTGCTCCCGTCACACTCAAATATGTTTAATTTTTTTTTTTTTTGGCATCAAACCCCGTAGAGTGAGGAAAATCACTGCACCACAAATGTAACTTTCTGAAAAACTCTTAAGCACAAAGAAATTCACCAATGGATTAAATAAATATATATCAAATGTAAGATTCGAATTCTTCCTGGTGATGGAACCTGCCGTCAGTAATGATTTCGTTAAACTACTGCACTGGGAAGTATGCCTCAGGTCTACGTTAGAAATACGGATTTCAAACATTCCAAAATATGGTAAAACTGAACAACTGAACATATGAAGACAATCATTAATCAAAACGAAACTTTTACTTAGGTGATTGGTGTTTTACGCCCTACCGAAACTTTGACAGCACCTATAAATACACATATGAAAGTTTAAGTAAAGATATATTAACGCTGATCTTCATGCTGTAAATTAAAAACACCATAATTCGTTTGAACGAAAAGATTTGATCATGTTTAGAGGGTTATTACTAATAAGCAACCATCTCTATTATGGCCACATAAGTTTTGTGTGTGTTTTGACTAAGTTTTATACTCCTGATTCGGATATTTACAGGACTGTGCTGGGATTTAGAAATTTACACTTCCTTATCGCGGCACTCCAGGGCCGATACTCCACCTTAGTGTATACTAGGTCCTTTGTGATGTGCATATCTGTATGTCGGACAGTTTTTCTGTAATTTGTCAGGTTAGTGGTTAATCCTGGCAGGTTTCCTCCACTCATAAATGTAACCATCCTCTTATACTCCTGGCAGGTTCCCTCCACCCATGAATCTAACCATGTCATTTATGAATTAAACCTCTCACAAACTACAAAACCTACGAATAGTTAAATCTGTGACCTGCCTTTTATGTGTATAATAATTTCAAAGAACCACGGCCTGTTCACATTGTTAACATCGCTATATACCTCAACAGGAAACCTTTTGCAGGACTGAACATATAAATGACTTTGGGAAGCGCTGATGCTGTATGTAGTTACTGGGGCGTTGGCTAGTCTGCAAAGCGTTGTTCTTGTGACAGAAGAGATTTCGACCTCCAGTTCAGGCCCACTCACACAAAGCCCTTAACATTAAGAACACGTAACTACCATGGCGACGTTATGCCTACAGTGCTGATAGTCACGGTATTTACGAGCTCTTAACGTTAAGAGGGATTCGTGCAAGTGGGCCCACTCCTTGCAAGCTCTGTTCTCGCTTTGAGTCATGGTATTTATCAGGTACTCTGCGATCAACTGTGGCTTTACTCCTGGGATTCCACTTTCCTCCATCCGCAAATCTCACATTTGCTGGTCTTCCTGTACATGCTGTATAAATGAAAATTGTGCGGAGTTAAGCACCCATCCAAAAATTAAGTAAAACGTCAGATTATATTCATATTGAGATTTCTTTTTAATATGTCTTTTGCAAAATTTGCGATCGCCGCGTTCAGTAGATACGCAACCAGCTGAAAATCGCCACTGTCCAAAGCTTCAATGTGAAATCTACCAACCACATTCAGATATATGGATTCTGACTGAGGTGTGAACCGGACAACTTCCCGCAGAGGCTAGTCTTACACTACATTTTTTTTTCAGTCCGGTACATAACTCTAAGTACATACATCAGGATACTGTAATCTTTTGCTCCGGTCTTTGGCTCAGTTACAATAGCGTCTTAAACCAAAGTGATTGTAGCAGATACATCGTGAAAAGTCCAGTTGTTTCAAAACCTTTTTTCTGTTATCTGCTCATTTCCCTTATCACCGTTTTTACCATTTTTCGGATATATCTCGACAGTACCACCGTGGTTGTGAGTCAGACCGGTTTCAAAGCTGATACATTTATTGACCTGACTCACTAAAACACTGTGCGGAAAACACTCTACTGGTGCACCAGCATACTGACACCAGGCGGATTAGTGCTTCGGTGCCAAGTGAGGAATGATTGAATGAATGTTTGGGGTTTACTTAATAATTTTTCAGTCATATGACTACGAGGAGTCAGTAGGTGCGTGTACATATATTGTGTTTTCTCGCGGCTGGGCGAGTCCTTGCCGCCAAAGTGCTGCCGCCACTGAAAACACCAGACATGACACCCAACCCAGTCACATTATAATGACACCGGGCCAACCAATCATGTTTCCTTGCTCTAACCTCTCACCGCTGAGTGCTAAGCGAGGCAGCAACTAGTACCATTTTTAAGGTCTTTGGTGTGACCCGACCCGGGTGTGATCACGGGTCTTCCGACTTGGAGCCAAATGAGGAAGAATCAAGATTGACAACTTCAAAGTCAATTGATGTCACCCAGATAATGACAAATAAATGCAACAAATTTTAATCTTGCACCAGATATGTGTTTTAATTTTATCATCACCATATACAGTATGTGTACTTCACTGACATCGCAACTTGCCGTCAGCAGTACTAAAACCTGCTTCCTGTAAATATCACGTGGTTTTGGAATGTTGGTTTGTGTATTGCATCATTTTTAAGTTGTATAACAGTTAAGTATAACATTAACATACTACACGTGTTACTTTAAATGTATTAATTTCATACAAATATGTACACCTTTTCTTTACAAAGACCAAGTTCTACACTGTTTACCTGTGCGTGAAGTTTCCTTTCCCTTCTGAAAGTGGGAATAACATTTTGTCATAATTCCGACATTATTAGTTCGCATTAATTAGTCAAATCAAATACACCACTGGTGCGAAATGATATACCTTTTCTTATTTTGAGTGAACGAATTTCATACCAAGATATGTAAAGGGTTGCATTTCCCAAGCATTTAAATGGATATGGAGCTAATGCTACGTTTGTAATCTAAAATAGTACGCAAAACAAAATAGTTTTTGAATACTTGAATAAGCAATGAATATGTCGCAAATGTCCACTGGCTAGTCGCGTTCGTCCAGTCGGAATAATTTCCACTGGCTGCAGAACACAACATGAAATTGTGCCGAGTTACTTTGTATTAAATCTGTTCATTTTTAGCAATTGCAACATATTCAATGGAGTCAGTATATACATGTGTACATAAAGCACATAATATCACACTATAAACACTGAAATGGCGATCGAAAGAGTTTCTGTGCCGTCCATTGAGTGGTTTCAAGGTGATGATTATTCTTCAACGTTCCTGTCAACCGAGAAGAGATTCTGTCTTCGCTTCACGGAATCCAATCAGCTTGACGTGAACACGTGAAATCTTCTTATGCCGTTATTGTTTTATATGCCTGTAACAAATTACAAAAGCAAATGAACAACAATATGAGCCTGTCCTGTGCTCATAGCTAAGCTCAAATTTTACCGTGGCATTTTATAGAAAAAAATGTACCCATAATGTCCATGTTCTGAGACGCAAAGTGTAGTTGATTCCAGTCAGATCTGACAGATTCGCGAATACCGTTGTTGTTGAAATTTTGGTTGAATCGTTTAATATGGCTCCAGGCCTTATTAATTTTCCATAAGCGACAATGTTATCGCTCAGTACTGTAACATTCCGTGGCTAATAAGCTTTGGTGCACACCTTGCCCAGCCTGAGAAAAAGCAGAGTCTGGACCTCTCTAAGCCAGAAGCTCGGAGGGCTTTCTACAAACGCCAATGGGACGTCACTTGCAACCTCATCAACACTGTCTCCTTGTATTCTCTCGGCAGGAATTTCAAACATTCTTTCCCAAAGTTTAGACAATTTCCAGAATTTTGATACTAACCATGCACCTGTACACAAAATGGCAGACTGGCTGCGAAAAAAAAACCCATTACCCCCTAAAATACACAGAATTACATTCGAAAATCGGAAGTGCTAATAGGGTATTGATTCATTATCGACGCGTTTCGAGTTACTCGGTCATGACAACAGAGTGACGTCCCTTTGATAAGAGACCTCGCCCATTTAGGGTTACACATGCGCAAGTCGGGAGATTGGCTCCAAGATTTAACTTCAAGCTAAAGAGTGAAGGAGCACTGATTGGGTAATACTGCCACACAGACATTTTAGGTTGTTGATACACTATAAATATCTGCACTGCTAGTTAGCACCTAGTTAAAATTTATTTATTTATTTGATTAGCGTTTTACGCCGTACTTAAGCATATTTCACTTATACGGCGGCGGCCAGCATCATGGTGGGGGGAAACCGAGCAGAGCCCGGGGGAATCCAAGACCATCCGCAGGTTGCTGGAAGACCTTCCCAATTACGGCAGGAGACCTAGTTAAAATAGAATCCTGCCCAAAGAATTAGCACAGATATATATTTTTGAAAAATTTGCCACATAAATAGTAAGGAAAATCAATGCTCTCATGTAACCTTTACGACTCGATAGGGTTAACCATATATTACATGGAAGGATATATACGTTACACGAGCGTATTGATTTCCTTAATATTTATGTGGTAAAGTTCTACCTCGAAAACATATATGCCCTAACTTTCGCGTGGGACCATGTCATACTGCCATATGCAGCTTGCACTTTTTTCTGGAACATATCAAAAGATCAACCTAGCATGACCACCATTTTTTTAGTTGCGCTTGCTGGATGTGAAGTAATAGCATTTTGTTACCTTGGTAACTTCCAGGGGGATGGGTAGTAACACTGGGAAAAAAGTTTTCAGTTCTGTCAAAAACAGACAAAATTCTGATATATTTTAACTGGGTGCAAAATAGCAGTAGGCCCCTAAAACGTATCAACGACCTAGACTGTCTGTGTGGCAGTATTACCCAGTCAGTGCTCCTTTACTATTCGGAGACAAATCCTGGATCCAACTGCCTGAAATTGCATGTGTAACCTATAGAATGAATGACTATGGTTTAACGCCACCTTATTTATTTGTTTGGTGTTTTACGCCGTAGTCAAGAATAATTCATCTATAAAACGGTTGCCTGCATAATGATTGGTTCAGAACAGGCAGAGCAGGTTGCAGGTTCGACTGAGGAGGAAGTCAGCACGAGGTGGACTTGAACTAAAGCGACCACATTGGTCAGAGGCTCTTGAATCCTTGTGCTGCGCTGTCACGCTAACCACTCGGCCACCTAAGATATATTGAATCCTAAAAATTAATTAAACAAGGGTAAATTAATCTTTTGGATTGTGTTTGGGTTAGTGTGGTATCAAATATTACAAAAATAATGATATTCTGGGGGTAGTTTTACGTAAATATGGACAGTGACTTGTTGAAAAATAAGAAAGCAAATAGCCCAAGTGTTTCTTAAAGAGGCGACGTCACTTTGCACTAGAATGTCACTCTGTTGCTGTAACGGGCAAAACTTGAAAATTTCGCATTTAGAAAGCTACATATGTATTAATACCACTCAGATTATGTGAAAACCTTTGTGTTGGTTCTTTGTTGTTCTTATATAAGTGTTGTTGAGTTTTAGTTCCATTTGTAAGAACAACTGTGGAATCGTGGATATGCATACATTCCCATATAAGTTTTTCACATAGCCTTATTTAACCTTGAGATGACCGAAAGTGGCTATCATAATACGAAAATGTAAGATTGTGGATTGAAAAGGACATCCAAATTAAGTTCCATTATATCAGACGTCATATTTCTGCCATGTGACGTAGATATAAGATTAATGGTTGACCGACCCTCGAATTTTTTCCTTGATATATCTGGACGGGTATCGGCATCGGTAGTTCAAATCAAATATTTACCTTCTTAAGATTTTTCATTTAATTAGGACTCACGTAAGACTTAAGAGTCAAAACCCCATTAACAGAACATCTCACTGACAAGCATTTTTTACAGCTTGTGAGTGGTCAGGTATAACATATCACACGCATTGTATTAGGCTGATTTCGTTGTACTTAATTTTAATTCTTCGAATCATTCTGTTTTTCGCGCTATGTTGATTATGTGTCGACAGTCCCTAAGACGTCCACCTCTCGTTATTTAATGAGGGACATATACGTGAGGTAACCAATTTTTCTGATGTAAAAGCAAGTCATCAGCTTTCAGAAACGGATCGATTTTAACACGGCATACATCGGTGGCTGACCGGTTTTACCTTTAATCTTGCCTCCCCCAATCTACAGCTCGCTTTCTCTCTCTCTTTCTTCAGAGAATCTCTGACTTCCAGTGTCAACGTTTTTGTGCAGTTGACAAAAGCACTTTGCCAGGCAGTTCCTATCTTTCGTTCACCAAAAGACATGCCCTAATTGTAAGATGAATATGTGACGTGTATTCTAACAAAGCACTCAAGTAAATGTGTTTTCACAAAGGGTAAGGTTATGGGCAGATAATCGAAGGGTACTCCGTAATTAATGGAGCATATTCAGCTTGTAGCCATTGTCTTCGGAATGCTTCTACTTATATCAAAAATGGTCTGAGTGTCGTTGTAAGGCTTTGTCGTCTGACGCTAATATGCAACATTAGACCTTGGGAAGTCATTTCCTAGGCACTTCATATCGGTAATATTGAAAACTGGTTTCATGAAACGCTGTCCCAAAGTTCTTGCCTTGTGGCCATGTGATTGTTAACTGTATTTACCCCTGTTTTATATATTCCCTGTATTACAATATGCTGGAAACACTTTATATCCTTTTGTCCAGAGTAGAACTTTAGTCCGTCACAAAAATTTGTGAGCCATTAAAAGATGAGTAGTCCCAGTGACTACGTTGTATCTCTACTTACCTATCTCCACCATTCCACAAATTAAGCCACCAATCACTGCGTTTGGACGATAGGGTTGGAAAATAGTTCTTTTCATAATATATTTTACTATTCATCACTTCGTACAAGTCCCGCAAAACTTTGCGAAAATCCTTCTCCGAAACAAGATTCCTGTCCTCCAAAGATCTTTTGTAGAATGAAGACGTGATTCCGTCTTGAAAACCATACCCACAACCTACTGCACAGAAAATATCTACAAAACAACATCCCGGAGTCCTAACATAACGTCTGGGAATCACACCATGTTCTTCCAACGGATGCAAAGTTCTGTAATTGGGCCTAGCTAAGATATTTCGTATCAGTCCAAGGAAGATAACGCTCCAAGGCAAGTGCATGGTTCCCTGTGTAATGTCTATAAGCCCTGCTCATTTTGTGTCTACCCAGTCCTTTTATAGCCTGATAGTTGGTTAAAACCATTTTTTGTCGAAGTGATTATTGGAGGAGACAACTGGTGGGTGAGCCTGAAGTGGCATTGTCTGTATCATCGGTAAGCAAACAATATGTCCACACCTCTTGCCACAGGTACCGGAACGAAATCCCCGCCTGATTGCACTCCGTAAAAGATTCTTTCTAACCCTTCCAACCAATGAAACTTAAGGTCACGTAAGCGTCGCTGCAGACCGAAGATATACGGTCTCCTATTGGACAAAACGTTAACGTGCATTGATTGAGTGAATATGATAATTCCTGTATAGTTTTCATACGAACATTACACTGATTTACACAAATGTTACTACCTTACAGCTAATATCTATAGCATGCTTAAAGCGTGTGTATGTTGTGAAGTTATACATTTGTCAGTTAAAGAGTGCAAGTATTTGTTGTTACCTTGTTCAAATGTGCACAGTTTATGCATATAGTCCAACAGTTCCACGTCAAATGTAACAAAGTCCAAGGGATGGTTTATGAGCTAATCGAATTCCAGACATTTCAAAAGGATTGAGGCAGTTTTTGTTGTACTTCATTTACACAATCAATCCATAAACTGAGGATATATATTCAAAACATAAACACGTAGCCTGTGATATACAACTGCCTTGACAGATTTACAGCACATACAAGTACAGCTATCTCGAATGACATATAATAGATCTCTGGACAAACCAGAAATGTCGATATCTCTGGCCTTGTGGAGTTCTGTGCACTTCATTTACAAGCATTCAATGGTATTACATACTGCCCAAAATCAAAAAAACATTTCAACGGTATCGTTCGCCGTCGCTGTGAGTTCAAGTCCAACTCATTTTAGTTTCGTCTCCGTTTGTACGTGGGAAGGTCCTCCACCAACCTGCGGATGGTTGTGGGCATCACCCGTGCTCTGCCCGGTTTTATCCACCATAATGCTGACCGTCTTTGTATGGCAGAACAATCTTAAGTAAGGCGTAAAAAACCTGTCAAATAAATAAATAAATAAAAATAAATGGTACTGTTGGATTTGTTTGCTTGAGCATTTCGGTCATACCATGATGTCCCCTTGTAGCGAGTTCCAAAGCAGGCATGTTAAATAGAGCTAAGTGTTTCCGAGGAACTACGATTGGTGGATAGGATATTGGACGCTTCTGTGGAGGCTCGGGTTCAGAGGTGCGGGGGAGGATAATGATTGTCTACCGGCAAGCCTATTGCAGCAACCAAAGCCGAGAATAGAAGCCTTCCCGTGGTTTGAACGGGACGTGAAATAACGCACGCTGTGTGGGAAAAAAAACAGTCGATTGATAGGAAAACACAATGAAGAACGACCAGTTATTAAGCTGACGAAAGATATTTTAGAATTAGCAGGAAGTAGGCTATGAATACATTTTTGCTTTCGCCCAGGTGGCGTTGTTGGCTGCAAACAATGGCTGCTGAGAGTATCGCTGCATGTGAGAAATCCAGTGGTGGCATTTAAGTTGCAAGTGTATATTGGTCTTTTGAATTCGTTTGGATACAGCAATTAAACAAGGTCTCCACTACAGCAGGTGAGCTCTTTGACAAGTGGCATCACTGATTAGTATAGCATCAAAAACCACAAGCTGAAAGGCTCGACGACGGACGGAAATATTAAAGGTCGTGATCACTTACAGAGAAAAATGAGCGTACCCGCTCAGTAACTTCTGACATTTTGCAGGTTTTCATATTTTCTTCTGTAACTTGAGTGCTTTAACGGTCTGCTCTTGAATGCCCCCTGCTGGTAGTGTCTGATGACACTTGCAAGAACTGTCAATACATGTTGTCCCTCACCGCTCGTTTTATAAGTTTTAAGTAATAAGGTGTGTTCACCGTGACGTTTATACAGCCCCTGCTTGGGGCATATGGGTTTTACCTTGTTCTATCGACCTTTGGGGTAAACCGCCTGGATAACTTCGGCTTTCAATTTTATTCCTCATAATGAGTAAGACATGTTTTCTGCTGTAATTTACTAACCAGAATGTCATGGTTGTGCACGTTGGTTTCGGTATAATAAAAATATATTATATGACTTAACTGTTGTTGATCCACGGAAAGACATAAAGGGCGACTCCAGGTCCCTTTAGCCACCTCTCTTATCGATCATTTCACAGAACCGGAGTATATTGCATCGTTTTGACGTTTTGACTTCATCATGGCATACCTGTGCTCGATTCAATAACCAGGTCAAATAGCAGGCTCTACTTGAACAGATATTGATTTCAGGTGAAATTTGCTTACATTAACGCCAAGTTGTTGAATTGTTGCTACAGAAAGTGTTAGCATTAGTTTTACATCCCATAAGTACATTGACATAACACTACTTTCTAACCAAAACTGCTGACAAAAGTGATACAGGGAGAAATCGTTTGTACAACTAATCTTAAATTCATCTAAAACTCTAACGCACTAGGATTTCCAAATATACACACTAGGTTTCAGTACATATTTTTTTTTCTCTTGGGACTATGCAGTCTCCTGCGGCCTACAATATACTATAATAAGAAAACATTGCTCATAAGTGAGTACCAAACTCATACAGATATATTATCATGATTACAGATCAAAGAGGTTCTACACAAACACAGACACAAAGATTTAATTAACTGACACATTCATTCTTGCAAAAGCTTCTTTTCGATGGTTCATTTTTGCATTTTGCCTTTCACAAGTTTGGGTGGAATCTTCAACAAAAACTGCACTCTGCTGTGTGATGGCGGTAAGTCAGACACACTGAAAACCTATTACTTGTGTTCAGTTCTGAGAGCTTCCTACTTTGTTCTGGCTTTTTTTTACCTTAACTGTTTCAAAGAACAGAAAATAATGTTTTCAACCCAAAATGTCTTCGCAGCCATCTGGCCACTTAAAAAGTTATTTTTGCCTCGTCTCGGGAATAATCTTGTTTCAGAGAAGAGCACAACAAACAAAGAGGAACAAAACGAATCATCTGGGAGCGTCCAAAAACTATTTCCTGTGGTTAAACAGTATCAAACATGGCCACCTCGCTGTCAAACGAACATTTCATGGCGGCTATCTTTAGAGATTGCCTTTGTTTATCTCGTTGGACTGCACAAAAACTCCATCGATCATAGCCCTTAAAATATTATACTGTACTAATAAACTGCTTCCTTTTTCCTTTGTGAACGAGAATAAGAGAGGATATGTCCAGAAAGCTGGTAAGAACACGTCCTTACGACGACTAATACCCTTTCAGACTGGTCTGTTAGACTGACGTATTTTACTGGAGGCACTAAGCGCGTCTAGCAGACGAAGTTACAGAGTTGAATGCAGATGGAGTTAAAAATAAATCTGTCCTCCCTAAAAATCTTTACGCTAATCATAGTATATGTTGAAAATGTGATTAATTTACTACAAAGGAGGAAGCTTTTGATCAGCTTTTCTGGACTGTATCGATCCCGATGTCACTATAGGTCAACTTGAGGATTCAAGCGTAAACGTTCTCCATTAGCAAGACTTTTTGACTAGCGAATGTGTCGGCCAAAGATCCTTCGAACCCTGCCCATATATTTTGAAAAAAATCTGCGCTGATTATGGATGTCGTATAAATTCGCCCATGGCAACATATTGCTATGATTCATCAATCCATGATTCAATACTTCAATATCCTGCTCGGTTCACAGTTATCCCATTCATGTAAGTATATGGTCTGACTTAGGTTACATTGTCAGCTTCACACACAGGATATGATCACCAACAGTATAGTCTTGAATCGTCGGAATTACTGCGTCCTTCTAATTGTCACCAGGCAAGAGAAACACCTACCACACCCCACGACCCTTCAACACCATGCATGAGAGATCGGCATACATCATCGTATCACAGTTTCCTTGCTGGAAACAGTATTTAGTACCACTACTAAAATTTGCAGCAGTAGCGCATTTCATAGGAGGTCAGAATGTTACGTGTGAGAGAAATGATATTTAGCCGATTTAGTAGCCCAGTGGATAGAGCGTCAGACTCGAAGTCGGGAGAGCTGGCATCAAACCCGGATAGGGTAATGCCCAAGTCTTGTACTCTGTAGTATTTGTTAGATCCTGTTTGTAGTGTGGAGATTTCTACCAACGTTATTATTGTGCAACTAGTGTGTCGAGGTTATTTCATCAAACGCCTTCACTCTAAGTTTCTCAAGTTTTACAACTAATATAATTCTCTTGTAAGTAAATATGGACAGAGCATCGAGAATCTGTGGTGCTCTGCTTCATGCTTGTGTATAATTCCGCTTCACCTGAGGTTAGGGCTGTATATACATCGCGTTGAATTAGACTGACACGTTGGATACTAGTGTATGAACAGTTCCAATCAAAGAGCAGCTGAAACACATATTTTGTTATCGACAGCTTCTAGCATGATACACGATTTGACTACGTATTTCCACTCAATCGCCTAGGAATACCTTGCGTCTTTCTAACATCATTGAAATGTTGACTGCTTCTCTTTGCATGATTCCGTCCTGTGTTCTTACTTTACATACTTTCTTAGATCTTTGGTGGTTTGTGTTATAGGTCGATTTGGGAAATGGCCTTTTGATTATTGACCTGGAACGTCCTTATTGGTTAACGGCTGGTATACGAATGTCTGTTTCGAACCATAGATTTAAAAATGGTACGCTTGGGGCTCAGCACTGAGAGAGTAGAGCAAGGGAATATGACTGACTGACCCGGTATAAGTGTAATGCGGCTGTGTGGGGTGTCATGTCTGGTGTCTTCGGGATGATACTTCAGTGGAAGCAGCACTTTGGTGGTATTGATTCGCCCTACCATAAGTTGCTAAGTACAACGTATATTTCAAGCATACATACAAAATAATATTAAAACGGATTACGTCTGAAATTTCAACTGGATGTAATGCCTAGAATATCCACTTCCCTCCCTAGATCATTCAAAACTGTTGACTGCTTCTCTCTGACATGTTTCCAGTTTTATTTCCAGTTTATATATTTTTTCGTACAAATTGCATTCGGATCTGGGTGTATAAGTCGTTTTGGAAAAAGGTTATGCGATTATCGACTTGAAACGTCCATTTATGATTTACAGGTGGTATACGCATGTCGAACGCTACATACGTTGATAACAAAGGTCACGTGACGTTTGTTTATTACTGCGAAATCGTTGACCTCTTGATCAGGGGATATTCGCAGCTCTTTTTTCACCTAATACTGCTACAAGCTAGCGGTGGTGTAAGTTGCACTTTTTAAAAAAGTTACAAGAACAGTTAAAGGAAAACCCTGACTGAGGGAAACTGACAAGATGATGGATTTCGTTTCGAGAACGATTTTGTTGTCGGACAAAATATCCCCTAGACCTGGACCCTTTGCATAGTTGTCATGTGATTGTTAATTACGATAATAAACAGCATTTTGACTATTTCTAAATCTGTGACTCCCAGTAAGTTGTAATTAGCATATCTGTGCCTTTTTTTACATTAACCCATGGTGCTAGGGGCTGTATAATTAGCTACTTTTTAAGCATTTACGTGAAAAGTTAGAATAAAACCCTAAGGTAAACTGAATTCGCCGGATCTCACCGGTTACGAGTGGCCATTTTTGAAAACTGTCCCACTGTTGTCGATGATCCGGGGTTATGATGTAGTCTCTTATATTGCCTAGTGAGGAGGAAGTTGCGGTTTTGAGGAATGCCATGTGACTGTGTATTATCCATTTCCAGCTTAAAACTTTGCACCCTTTCATACATCACTTAATGTATGTATGCTTGGGTTTATATGTCATACTGAACAACGTTTCATTCATATAATGACGAGGAATCATTAGGTATGTGTACATATACTGGACAAATATTGTATTGATATAACAAATATATATGTGTTGGAGTTTTACCTTGCACTTACCAAGTTTTCAGTTATACGACGACGAGAAGTCAGTGTGCACATGTACTGTGTCTTCTTGAGGCAGAGGCAATTATATGCTGCCAACGTGCTACCACCGTTGAAATATCATGTTGAAGACATCAGGCATGACACCACATTATGCTGACACCGGTATCAACCTGTGCTGTTTCTTTGATATACCTCTCATTGCTCAGCGCCAAGCGAGAAGGCAATGATTCGTTTGTATGACCCGACCCGACATGCACTCTATGATGTTTTAAAGTGTAGTACTGGTTTTACCGTGTAAGATACATAGAAATATGGAGATTTTGCAGAAAGCGGCAGATTGCAAGCATCAGTACACACAACACGTGCCTTTGACAAGACTGAATAACATCACACGTAAATTAGGTTAAACAAAGTGTGTATAAACACCATGTGATTTATCACTTAAAATTCAACAGCCCGTTTCTAAAGTTAAAACAAAAGTTTTATCATTAGCACGCTAAAATGGCCACTCGTCTAGCATATTTCACTAAGGTGCTTCACCTTATGGTGTTTGAAAGATAATATTTGGCTGTCGGTTTAAGTCTTTTGTCTTATATTAGTTCAAAAGCTTTAACCACGCCCGAAGGTGGCCAGGAGGGAGCAATTTCGCCTTTGAATGTGGCATGTGTCTTATTTTTGAGCGCTTACCTATTAACTGGAGAAAAAGTAGGAATAAATCATCTTCTTTCAGCGCAATAAAGTCTTTTTAAAACTCACAAACTACTAAAATGCATCCGTTTTGTTGTGACAGTCGTCCCCGTTTGTTTACAGACTCTGTCTCAAAATAATATAAATGATAAATTATCGTCTAATTTAAAAAAAAATATTATCATTGATTTTTGAAATGGTTTAGTCACGTAGCCGATTTACGACAGTCGGCGAAATGATCCTTAGCCGACTAAACGACCTTAGGCGGGATGGGAAAAGTGTGAAACAGGTCCCAGTGCAAGGTGTCGTTGGTATACCCGATTTCAGGGATGAGTCATCAGGAGTGATATGTAACACCGAGGGCTAAATTATCGTGGATGTTCTGTTTCTGTTTTTTTTTTCAACGCTGACTCCGGAAGAGTCATCAGGTCGTGGTATTGACTCCGTCACAAATGTGTAACAAGGAACAAGTATACGCAACACTTTGGCTTTACTACTTCGATTTGTACGTCTTAACATACTTGCACGTTCAGTCAGGACTGTATACAATTCAGTCAAATAAACAAACATTGCCACATCTATAACCTGATAACCTTGTCACCCAAATACACCACATTCTGCAAAGAAATGAGTGTTTTTTCCGGTTTTGAGCGTAATTTCTTTCAGGATTTCCCTTGTGTTTCTGTATTATCCTCCATTGTGTTGCCCCCAAAATTTCTATTAATATCTGATCCGGTTCGGGGCAGTCATTATAATCACCACGGTATGTGACTGGCTCAAGTTGTATGGTTGGGAAACTTTATCTTCCAGCCTGTGTATTGTGATATTGTATGTAATGTAGGGTAGATATAAACCTCCCCACTAAACACAGGTACGCTCTAAGGTTTATTCTACAAGGGGTTCGGACATAGAAAGTTTTCTCGCCGAAGTTAACCTATTATGTGATGATGTTCTTTCGGGCAACTATTTTCCTTTGGTGGACATGTATGATTGTCTTAGTCGTTTCTCAAGAGCCATGTCTTAGAAACGGTACCTGTTCATGTAGTGTGGTTGGGAATATGACGGACATGTTTTGTCAATTGACAGTACCATTTCCGGAGATTCAAGCAGACGGTGTTGCCATACGGACGTTAACTTTATCCGCTGGGCGCAACGTAACACGAGCTGAGACCAATTTCAACTCCCTTCAAGTCCAACGTTTGGTCATAACTGGCTCTTTTATATCAGAACTGGACTGCTTTACTCTTGATGGAATGGATGGACTCGAATCTATATCTATAGAGCACACATATGTGTCTAGAGTGCCGACCTGTTTTCTTAGACAATTTGTTACAAGCTTGAATCTGGTTGACAGTCACATGACTTCTCTGTCTCGACGCGCCTTTGCGGTTAGCCCTAATTTAAAGCATTTGAACCTTAGTGGCAACTGTTTGTCACACCTTAGACCTGATACCTTCATGGATCTTCACAATCTGGAATCTCTGGACTTATCCGACAATTGTCTCTTAGGAGAATTAACTTCATCTATATTTTTAGGAGTAACAAAACTGAAAGTGCTTCGACTTGAAAGGAATTATATTTCATCAATCCGTGGTAAGTTTTGGCGAAACTTAACAAATCTGGAACATTTGAACTTGTCTGAAAACAATATCACTGGATTGTTTGACTTGAGTTTTCATCCACAGTACACCATCGTTTTATCAGTGTCATCAAATAATATAAAGAAAATTGAAAACTTACTGGTGCGATTTGTTGGTCGAGCAGATGAGACGTCTAATTTCACATTGCATCTTGATGTTTCTAAAAACAAATTGAAACAGTTTCCTGTGATTAATATTAAAGGACCTCGTCGATGCCAGCTACTATTTGGTCTCAACGTAGACAACAACGAAATAGCTAAATTTGCCCGAGATCCCGTGCTGAGTTCAGCATGCGAGAAGCGCATTAAGCTACGTGTTTCTCTTACCAATAATCACATCACAAACTTCCCACCTTGTCACTCATATATATTACAAAAATTCCATTTTTTGCTGTTAAATTTATCCGGGAATTTCATAGATGGAAATTTAAATACATTGTGTGGCGCGAGTGAAGTTGAAACTCTTGATATTTCTAAAAATATGCTGAATGGCATCGGAAGAATATCCGCGGCAAACGGAAGAAGTCGATTGCAAAGGCTACTGCTTGCAGAAAACAAAATTGAGGAGGTTAGAGGAACCAACGTCGGTGAAATTTTCCCGAACCTGAAGCTCATCGACTTGTCCAACAATTCAATATCTTCGGTTGATGGGAGTTTTGCTGAAATGCCAGATTCTTTAGAAAGTCTGAAATTAGCAGGTAACCCTTTAATGTGCAATTTAACAGAAATTGAGTTAACCGATTTAGATACACGGTGTCACTTACAGAACATTATGGATTACGCACGATGCATCAGTCCGTTAAACCTGCAAGGATATCAAGTAAAATGTGTTTTGGCAGAAAACTGTTCCACGCTATTACATACTGAGATTTGTGCCAATGATACGTATTTGGAAATAGATTTATCAGTACATACTTCGGCCTATTCCAGCCTACATGCTGTGTGGCATCTAACTGGCCCTGGAGACAAGTATGTAGAGGAATTACTTCTGGAGTTAACTAAGGTACCCGATGACCAGAACATTAAAACTGTCCACATACACACACTCACCCACGAATTCACATTTACTTCACTTCAACCTAACATGTCGTATTGGGTTTGTTTGCGTGCAGCGACGTCCGGATGGGGGGAGGATTATCAGGCGTGTGTCACTGCCAAACCTAAAAGATCAAGAGAATCGGAAAATGACGATTTTGATTTTAACAAACTTTCAGTTGTTCTGGGTGTACTGCTTGGAATGATTCTTGCTAGCATTGTGGCATTTTTAATTTTTCACTTTGTCGTACGACGACGTGGCTTCTGTCAACAGGAAAACGAGTACAATGGTAGCAGTTCTATTATCGAGCGGTACGTGGAACCTACTAGTATACATCGAACGGTATGTGAGGGTAATAATGATGTAAAATATGTTAGTACTGACCGTGCGGTACATTTACTCACGGGAGATAATGGAACCCCAACTGAGTTCCCTGCGGATAATGAAAATGCTACTGATGAGATATATGATGATTTGTCTATACCTCCGGTGCCCCAGCCTAAACCTACACAAGCACAGAATCTCACAATTGAGTTCCCTGCGGATAATGAAAATGCTACTGATGAAATACCCGAGATATATGATGATATGTGTAAACCTCCGGTGCCCCAGCGTAAACCTGGACAAGCACAGAATCTCACAACTGAGTTCCCTGCGGATAATGAAAATGCTACTGATGAAATACCCGAGATATATGATGATATGTGTAAACCTCCGGTGCCCCAGCGTAAACCTGGACAAGCACAGAATCTCACAACTGAGTTCCCTGCGGATAATGAAAATGCTACTGACGAAATACCCGAGATATATGATGATTTGTCTATACCTCCGGTGCTCCCGCGTAAACCTAGACAAGCACAGAATCTCACAACTGAGTTCCCTGCGGATAATGAAAATGCTACTGATGAAATACCCGAGATATATGATGATATGTGTAAACCTCCGGTGCCCCCGCGTAAACCTAGACAAGCACAGAATCTCTCGCTATGGCATTCCATACTCCCAGACAGACGAAAGGAAAGTGTCCTGCTTCAACATACAATGGGAGATAATGAACGAAATACTGGCAATAACCATGCTTCTGGTCAAGCTGAGCCGCAAAGGGGCTCGAGTCAAAACATCCGTTTTGAGACTGAAGCAATCGCACCAGAAAGTGAAGATCCTCCTTATGAGCCAGTAGAGTCACCTGGAAGGATTGCGTTGTTTTCAGATACATCGAGCAAATTCAGTGACATACGAGATATATCAAACAAAGACATTAGTGAGGAAACCGAGCCAAAGGTGATAGCAGGCCGTCGTGATAGTGCATATGACTCGTTTCGGGAAGAAGTACATTGTCTCCAAGGCGAAATCCCAAATCCAGTGTGTATGGCGACAAATAGTGTTGTTGAGGGAGTGGACGACGAACTCGATCAAGACGAAGAGAACGATGTTCTGTTGGTTCACGATAACACCGAATCGGAAGTCGATGCAAACGAGAGCTCCCAGCAGACAATTACCAATCCTAACTACAGGTATACATAGAGTGCTCTCCATAGGTTAATGTAACAGTATCATGTTTGTGGCGTCTGTAGAATTAATAGACCCGAGCATACTCCAACTTTGTATAGTATACATGCAGCGTAACCGAGGTTGTTTTTAGCCGCCGTTTTCACACTTATATTTAGGACATCACTTTTGCTGATTGTACCATCGAAAGCACTCATATGCCATATATAGAAGTGATATGTTGATATAAATGCTCGTATCATTCTGTATATATATGGATGATTATATTAACATGTGAAAGGACAAAAAATGCCTTATCCTACAGCATTTAAAGTAACTACTCTCATGGATCTAGAAAATCCATCGATATAGACTTTGCAAAAGATCCGACGATAGGACTATTTGGTAAGAAGTATAAATTAGTCAGATTTCATTCGGTTTTCTGTCAGTCAGTATATGGTATTTTTTTAGAACATGATGACAGAAGAACAGATTTGTGATAATATTTAGTTTACTCTCATCGTGGGTTGAAATTGTCTGATAATTCAGAATTACACACTGCTTAACAGGTGTAATATTTTTGATAAACTTGTTGACCTTAACTTTCTTTGTTAACAAAGCTTGATAAGGGCAGGTATCACGCAAGGTTGTACAATTATTAATAATAGGAGCAAGCCAGACTGCAAACACGCCGAAAATAGCAACCCTATAGGTGTCTGCACTTTTGTTCACGCTCCGGTAGAGCCATATCCCATACTATTTAGCCTACTTTTCAACGAGGACTCGATTGGTGTGTGCACATATATAGTGTCTCCTTGTGACCGGACGAGTCCATTCCGCCAAAGTGTTGTCCCCATTAAAGTATCATGCCATTGCGCCAGATATGACACCCCTACCAGTCACATTATACTGGGTCAATCGGCCCTGTTTGCTTGTTGCAACCTCTCAGGGCTGAGCGCCAAGCGAGGGGATTTTAAGAGCAAGTTTGATTGTAATCCGAACTTGTTTTCGCAGACTTCATTATTATTAAATGTTGAAGAAAATATAATATTAGATACAATATCGATGTCAATATACAATATGATCGCTGTAGAACTTTGTTGCGGTACCAAGCACACACGCTACAGGGTAAATAGTGAAAGGGAAAGAAAGTCATCGTGAAGAAATACGGTATTCCCGTTGCATTTTGGAACGTTTGGAAGTTGTGCTTGTTTAAAAACCAACCGCTAGTTGCCCAATGGTCAAATCTGGCGTTACATGTTGCCGAATATGGATAAATGTCTCATACATCTCCTTATTCTCAAACAGAGTACAAACTCTCCTGATTAATTAATCTTCGGTGACAGAGAAGATTCAATATTCTCCTTAATTATTTATTTAAATGATGTTAAAAAAAGGAAAATTGAAAGAATTTTTTTAAACTTAAATTGTTTTAATTATAAAACATTAAACAGTAATAATAATTCTGGTTATAGGATATAATGTGTATGAAGAGAAATAAGCAGTATATTTTCTAATAAGCAGTATAAAATTCTCCAAGGACAACTTCAGCTTTTTGTATACATGTAAATATTACACTTAGTACTTCCTGTATAAAAGTAGCTATCCCAAGCTGACACAATTGGGGTAAATGTTTCTTTGCTTAACCACTTGTAACACATATGTAATTATATGTTTACCTCTAGATTGCATTGATCTGCACTATTTGTCATACAGTTATTGTTGTTGTTGTTGTATTAGGGTTATTGTTTTTGTTGTGTTACACTCTGCGTCCAATTTTATAGCCGCATTACATTCCCTCCTCCCACTGCCCGTTGTAGGTCTATTTCTGTTCTAGTTCGCTGTCTTTCACTGTCGATTTCCTTTGTTTACCCTTAGTGTTGTTTTGTGTACCCACCGACAACAACTGTTCAAATATGTGCGTCTCCGGACGATGGCAAATAAAATTTTGCTGGAATATTGTAACATCAACTGTGCGACTTTCGGATTTATCCAGGGTATTTATACGCTTTTTTTTTTGGCATTATTCATTGCTTCATGGAAGGAACAAGAAGATATACACAACATGAATATATTTGTTGAAGCTGATTTTTGTAACCTTTATCAAACTTGGCTTTGGTGTTTTCTCGTAGAGGTCGGTGTCTTTGTAAACACGTTTATATCTCGAACGGTTAACCATCTGCGATTTGCCATGCTGTCGTCGCACCACTGGTTTTACAATCAGTTCTGTAGTTTGTTATATCCACACTGACACAAACGTCTGCAACTGTGCTTATGGCTAGTGGTATAAAAGTATTACAGCACTGAACATCGTTCACAGTCACTTTACGTATCTGTCTGTCACAACTGGCCTTTGTGATTAGCTTTACTCTTAAGTTCGTCATTAGTGCAGCTTTCCGTTTTCTTGCCGAACAAAAACGAGCAGAGATCGAAATACCGGTGTGGAACTGAAATATGACATGCGCTTTTCTTGTAACTAAATAGAATATATGAGCTGTATGTACAGTAGAAAATTTCGCCTGCATTTATGTCGATAGAATTTTAGTTTGACATCAAATTTTCTGTTCTATTTTCCGAAAACATTAAGGAAAATTGGTCAAGGTTTTTAGATGCACTTAGGTGGTTGTAGCTTGAGAATAAAAATGTGAAATCAATAAACTGCATTGTGTTATTAGAAAACCATGAGGTTTGTGGCCCCAGATCTTAATCCTAGGCGCTGACGATCTTATTACACAGAGATACAAGTCGACATCCATAGCGATCCAACCTGAATATTCCTCTATCACAATATTTTGGGGGCAATATTTAAGTATTAATTAATTAATTTACTTTTTTATTTGATTGTTGTTTAACGCCATACTAAATCATTTTCACTTCTACTCGGGTGATATATTTATCAGTTAGAAACATGTTTGTGTCAGACCTACCCTTCGTTTAAACATGTTACATAAAGGAGAGGACCTTCTCGGTGAAGGGTACCGTAGTATAGTAAATATTACGCTATGGGTAGCAAATCCTACCCAGTATACGTGTAATTTATGTTACGGACTGCAATGTTTATTCCATTAAGGGATTATTTTACACCACCCGGTTTACAGTCTCCCACAAAGTGAAAGGTGTTCGCTTTTAAAGCCTGTGGGACAACACATGAAATGCAGCCAGCAGTGCGCCATTATAACTTGCCATGGGTAGCTGGTTTAATGTGGTCATCCATGACATACTGGTTGGGTAAATGAACATCTCTTCAGTGTGGCGTTAAACAACAATCAAAACAGAAACAACAACAACAACAACAAAAAACGATCTAAATTGTACATTTAATCTCTAATTTGGGGCGGCGTACTGGTCCGAGAGTTTTGTTAAGTTCAAAATGATATAATCCATGTCGACCATGTTATCGGTTAGATTTTTGTGTTTAAGTTAAGGTTTAGAGTCACCCAATCCCCGGGCGGGACTGGGGGTGTTGTGACGAGAAAAAATGCAAGAATTACGCATCAGAGACTAAACTGTGGTTAAAAGTTTCTCATTAACCAACTCCTTGTAGAAGCCTGAATACTGCCAAGAAATTTGTGAGTATATACAATGTGGTTTATTGGGTAAGGCTGTCGGATATTGTTGTCGTTGTTGTTTACATAAAGATTTTAAGCAAAATAGTTGTCAGATCGATCGTCATGGTGAGATAAACAATGAGCATTATGCGGTGCCCTGACTTCGCTAGATGACAAAATATGCCAAAAAGATAAAGTAACTGAAAGAATATTGGTTTGTGTTACAGCTTGAACCGTCGTCGTCGTCGTCATTGTCAGTGTACAAAATAGTGTGTCTGTGTACCGTATGAAGAAAATCGGACTGTAATGCTGCGGCAATGTCCTGAAATTAAAGACGTGTTCAGAATTCATTGGATGATGTTTTATTTCTGCTTGTACAAGTTTCATTAACCATGATCACATTCATATGCTATTCTTAAGGGGCATTGCTTATAGGTGCTTGACCTTTCATCGTCAGGACACACAAGGCACGTAGTCTACCCTGTTGTGGAGAGGAAATTTATAGATCCCTCAGCTCTCACCGTCCGTGCAGACTTGGGGGCGATAAGTGCTCATTGACACTGTTGCCGTTCGCGCAGCCAGTGAGCCAGTGAGAGCCCGACCTACAATGGATTTTTAAAGAATGTTAAGATCCCGCCCTTTGCATTGAATAAATTCTGTGAAATTAATGAAAAAGGGAACTATCTTTCACAACTATAAGATCAGTAATGTAGATGAGTTCAGCTACCTTGGAGTCACTTTTAAGAATGAAGATTTGCGTCAGCTGTTACGTCAAAAACCAGGCTCAAAAAGGTGTTTTTAGTGTTCTACAAAAGATAAATGCATTAGAACTACTTATATATTGCCAAGTAAAATTGTACAATGATGTTGTAAAACCACCTACAGTGTATGGTGCAAAAGTAGCAAAAGTTTTGGTTGCATAGCTGAGCTGGAAAAAAAATTCAGCACAATTTTTTCAACGATTTCTCAAATTAAAAGCAGTCTACGCCTAGTTACATAGTGTATGTCGGTACTTTCCTGCTTAGCATTTCAGTGTCGGTTAGATTAGTATTTATCTAGCTCAATATTGTAGTGGGAAAAGCAATTAAACTGTCTTCAACTCTGCAAAGATATATTCATTCGAGTAATCTTACTAGTACTCGCTGGCTAAATATATCACATCCATCGTAGAATTAAACGGGCTTTTCTTTGTATGGAATGTTGCCAGTCAGATTAATCTATCACAAAGGATATATCTATGATGTGTTTAATCACGAGTTTGGGTTACAACCATACCGCTCAATAAATTTACCAAATCAGTTACTATTACCGCTTATCCGAATAACAACTTCTAATCACCTCCTACCGGTGGAAGTTGGCAGATGGCGTAGTGTTGCATGGCATAACAATAGCCAGATTGGCTACGAATACCACTAAGTATTAATCTGTTTGAAATTAGGCAAGTTTGTTAAAGAAAAATAATAAGCATATTAAGCAGGAGAGTGATAAGTGTAAATTGATTACAGGGCTATAGAATGTATACATATACCTAGTCAGTCTTAAGAATATTGTTTGTAACTTATACATACGCACGGGTATATTAAAATATTTCACCCTTGGCTGGTGTATCAGACCTCTTGTGATATCCCAGGTGGTTTGAGCGAATAGAGTGAAATGAAATTGCATTCAAACAAGAAAACTTGGCGCTCGGCGGAAGGTAGGACGGGTGTGGGTGCGTGCGTGCGTGTGTGTGCGTGTGTGTGTGTGTAGGGTTCCTGGAGAGGTCATCGCACAACGTGTATTGCCCAAATCGAGAACAACAGAATCAGGGGAATTCCCTCAACCTATAAAGCTGACCCCGTCTGGACACTCATAATATCAGTGGCCTATCTCATTTTTTATACTTATAATACCAGTGGCCTATCTCGTCATTCTTTATATTTATATTATCAGAGCCCTCCCTCGTCATTCTTGGGGCCTCCGTGGCTCAGTTGGTTAGCGCGCTAGTGCAGCATAATGACCCAGGAGTCTCTCACCAATGCAGTCGCTGTGAGTTCAAGTCCAGCTCATGCTGGCTTCCTCTCCGGCCGTAAGTGGGAAGGTCTGCTAGCAGCCTGCAGATTGTCGTGGGTTTGCCCCGGGCTATGTCCGGTTTCCACCCACCATAATGCTGGCCGCCGTCATATAAGTGAAATATTCGTGAGTACGGCGTAAAACACCAATCAAATAAATAAATAAATCTCGTCATTCTTTACACCTATCATATCAGTGACCTATCTAGTCATTCTTTACACTTATAATAGCAGTGGCCTATCTGTCATTCTTTACACTTATAGTAACAGTGGCCTATCTCGTCATTCTTTACACTCATAATACTAGTGGCCTATCTCGTCATTCTTTACACTTATAATATCAGTCATGTATCTAGTCATTCTTTACACCTATATCAGTGTTCTTTCCCGTCATTTTTTACAATTATAATATGAATGGCCTATTTCGTCATTCTTTACACTTATAATATCATTGACCTATCTTGTCATTCTTTACACTTATAATATCAGTTTCCAATCTCGTCATACTTTACAGTTATAATAACAGTGCCCTATCTCGTCATTCTTTACACTCATAATATCAGTGGCCTATCTCGTCATTTTTACACCTATAATATCAGTTGTTCCTGTCATTCTTTATACTTATAATATCAGTGGTCTACATCGTCATTTTAATCCTATAATACCAGTGGCCAATCATTCTTTACACTTATATTACCAGGGGCTTGTCTCATCATTCTTTACACTCATAATACCAGTGGCTTACCTTGTGACTATTTACACTTACAATATCAGTGCCCTTTCTCGTCATCCTTTACACTTAAAATATCAGTGCCCTGCCTTGTCATTCTTTACACTTATAATACCAGTAGTCTTTCTTGTCATCCTGGGGCCTCCGTGGTTAGCGCACGAGCGCAGCGTAATGACCCAGGAGTCTCTCACCAATGCGGTCGCTGTGAGTTCAAGTCCAGCTCATGCTGGCTTCCTCTCTAGCCGTACGTGTGAAGGTCTGCCAGCAGCCTGCGGGTGGTCGTGGGTTTCCCCCGGGCTGTGCCCGGGTTCCACCCATCATAATGCTGGCCGCCGTCATATAAGTGAAATATTCTTGCATATGGCGTAAAACACTAATCAAATAAATCAAATAAATAAATCTTGTCATTCTTTACATTTATAATATCAGCGGCCTATCTCATCATTCTTTACACTTATAATACCAGCGGCCTGTCTCATCATTCTTTATTCTAATAATATGAATGGATTCCCTCGTCATTTTTTAAAGCTATAATATCAGTGGCCTATCTCGTCATTCTTTACACTTATAATATCAGTGGCCTATCTTGTCATTCTTTATACCTATAATACCAGTGGTCTTTCTCGTCATTCTTTACAGTTATAGTACCCGTGGCCTATCTCGTCATTCTTTACATTTATAATATCAGTGGCCTATCTTTTCATTCTTTACACTTATAATATCAGAGATCTATGTCGTCATTTTTTTAACCTATAATATCAGTGGCCTATCTTGTCATTCTTTACACTTATAATACCACCGGCCTATCTCATCATTTTTATGCTAATAATATCAGTAGCCACTCTCGTCATTTTATAAACCTATAATATCAGTGGCCTATCTTGCCATTCTTTACACCTATAATACCCGTGGTCTTTCTCGTCATTCTTTACACTTATAATACCCGCGGCCTATCTCATCATTCTTTACACCTATAATATCAGTGGCCTATCTCATCATTCTTTACACTTATAATATCAGTGACCTATCTTGTCATTCTTTACAGTTTTTAATACCAGCGGCCAATCTCATCATTTTTTACACTTATAATAATAGTTATAATAATAGTGCCCTTTTCTCGTCATTCTTTACACTCATAATATCAGTGGCCTATCTCGTCATTTTTGACACCTATAATATCAGTGGTCTTTCCTGTCATTCTTTACACTTATTATATCAGTGTTATATGTCTTCATTTTTTAAACCTATAATAGCAGTGGCCTATCTCGTCTTTCTTTACACCTATATTACCGGGGGCCTATCTCGTCATTCTTTCACTCATAACATCAGTGGCATATCTCGTCATTCTTTGCACTTATAATATCAGTGGTCTATCTCGTCATTCTTTACACTTATAATATCAGTTTCCAATCTCGTCATTCTTTACACTTATAATAACAATGGCCTATCTCGTCATTTTTTACACTTATAATATCAGTGGCCTATCTTGTCATTCTTTACACCAATAGCATCAGTGGCCAGTGTCGTCATTTTTTATACTTATAATATCAGTTTCCAATCTCGTCATTATTTGCTCGATGACTTACTGATGAATATAGATCCATTCTCCGTTATAGGTCAACCAGGGGAATTCCCCGTGACATGAATTTGTTAAACGTTGCGTCAACCAATGAAATACGGGTACATACTTACCGCAGGAAACCCGCTGACAGTAAGTTTATCAACCTGCTGACTATTATAGGAATATTATAATAGTAGTATAATAATCAGAAATTTTGGGCGAACTGGTTAATCGGCTGTTGCTGTTGTTGTCTTCATTTCAAGTCGATCGACAACACAAAAACACATACAAGCCCTTTTTTCAAATTCGTCGTATTTGCTTGAAAAGCTATCTAAAAAACATAAGTCTTAGTTCAATGTTTCAATGTTGGCATTTATTTATCAATATCCTTGCCAAATACATTTAGTTGTCCTGCACTCACGTGCAGTTCGTCAACTTTCAATTGGATCACATGATGAAAATCGTCAAAAAATATTTTCTGTATGAATTTTACCTGTTTTCCAAGGTATTTCTTCCATTTGATTGGCTCTTTAATAGCTGGGTCACGAAGTTGTTTTAAAGGAGAATGGATCTATATTTATCAGTGGGTGATCGAGTAAAGAATGACGAGATAGGCCACTGGTATTATTTATTTATTATTTATTTATTCATTTGATTGGTGTTTTAAACCGTACTCAAGAATATTTCACTTACACGACAGCGCCTAGCATCATGGTGGGAGGAAACCGGAACTCACAGAGACCGCATTAGTGAGAGGATCCTGGGTCATTGCGCCAAGCCGCCTGGCTAACAACCTCGGCCATGGATGCCCATCACTGCTATTGTTAGTGTGCCGTCTGGAGCGTGGCGTTAAAGACTAATCAAATAAATACATCAATTGAAAATATTATAAACATACTTAATGCAAACCAAATTCACAATGCCCATTTTGTTTATCAACTTTATCTTGTGCACTATAAGCCTCGTTTCTCCAGCCGTAAGTAGGGAGGTCTCCCAACAACCTGCGGATGGTCGTGGGTTTCCACCGGGCTCTGCCCAGTTTCCTCCCAGCATAATACTGGCCGCCGTCGTATAAGTGAAATATTCTTTAGTGCGGCGTAAAACACCAATCAAATAAATAAATAAATATAAACTTCGTTGTTTGACGTAACTTTTTCTTTCTCTCATGGGGTCAATCCTATAATGCCATTTTCTTCAAAATAAATCATACATTAACATATGAGACAATCTAGGACAGAAAATAAGTACCACAACCACAACAAAATTCTCTAAACAAAGGTGTGTAGCTACGGAGAAATCCATGACCTTAGGTATAAAGACCTTAGCTGTCAGGGTGTTGCCTTTTCAAGACATGTATTCACTTGGGCAAATTTCAGAAGATTTGGAAGACCGTATAGTGAAGTTGATGCTCCAAGACACAGGTAAAGTTCGTCATACGTGGGAAGGCAAATTTAGAAAGATATAAATATCTGGAAAACCCAAGGGGAATCCCATTTAATATTTTAATCGATTCATTGTGACGCGTAACGTTTTATACCGAAAGTATCCCTCAGAAACATAGGGGTCAATGACTCTTAGACAGTGAATGTCAAGATTCCTCCGCCATCATTGTTAATTGCATCTTGCTCACAAGAAGGGACACTCGAGGGACCGTTTGCGCAATCTTATACCTTCGGTAAAAAATACTCGTGGAAAGGTACGTCAGCATAACCTACAAAGGTCGGCTGTTTATCTTGGGGGAGCCATCTTCCTCTCACCGATAAAACTGCCGGCCATCGAAGGTATAAGTTGAACTTAACCTTGATAATCACGTTACACAACAATAGGTAAATAACAATATTGTGCAGTTTGTTTTAAAACTCATTTCTATCCAAAAATATCACGGTGTGATTTAGTCTATTTTATCTATACACGCAGCTCATAAAACTGATTGTCGGGAAACAGTTCAGAAGATTTGAAAAGACCGTACAGTGAAGTTCATGCTCTACGACACAGTTCGTCACAATTCGTCATACGTGGGGAGGTAAATTTAGAAAGATATAAATATCTGGGAAACCCAAGGGGAATCCCATTTAATATTTTAATCGATTCATTGTGACGCGTGACGTTTCATACCGAAAGTATCCCTCAGAAACATAGGGGCCAATGACTCTTAGACAGTGAATGTCAAGATTCCTCCGCCATCATTGTTAATTGCACCTTGCTCTCAAGAAGTGGTTTATGGGACCGTTTGCGCTATCTTATACCTTCGGTAAAAATACTCGTGGAAAAATTCGTCAAGGTCGGCTGTTTATCCTGGGATCTTCCTCTTATCAATAGACCGGCCCGGGTAGAGCGTCCGCTTCGGGACCAGTAGATCCAGGATCGAATCACACCTAAGGCTTTAAAAGAGGAAGTTGTAACTTCCTCGCCTGGCGTTCAGCATGAAGGGGATTGTGCAACGACTGGTTGACCCGTATCAGTATAATGGCTCGGGCGGGGCGGCTTACTTGCCTCCGGTAAGTCGTCTCAGTGAAGCAGCACTAGATAAAAGAGCGGTGGAAATCCGTCCTGCTACAAGGAGGCACAATACACGTACATGCACCCTAAGGATTCCTTCGTCGTCATATGGCTGAAAAATTGTTGAGTACGACGTTAAACCCCAAGCACTCACTCACTCCTCTTACCAATAAAACTGCCAGCCATCAACCGTATAAGTTAAACGTAATCTTGACAATCACGTTACACAACAATAGGTTAGTAATAATGACGTGAAGTTTATTTAAAATTCATTTCTACCAACAACAACAAACAATATCACGGTGTGATTTAGTCCTTTTTATCTATACACCCTTTTCATAATTGTCGTGTCTGGTGACCTGGCTATTCAAAGCCAAGCACTCCGCCAATGAAGACCCGGAACACATTCATATTGTCATAAACCTTAGCACAAATACAGACCAGGTGTTTGGCCAAAACGTTGGCAGGTTTTGGATCTTAGTTCACGGGAGCAAATTAAGCATTGTGTTCTACGGAATATACAATACACAATCGTATGCTACAAGAGAAGACTAGATATTCAACAATATTAAAGGTAATGAAATAAGAAACGAACGGAATAAAACGAAATGTCTCTCCCCACCTCATCCCACCCTCTAAAAACGCAATTATGATAAAGTGGAATTTCCTAAAACATATAATCAACACGGAATGCATTATGCACAAAAGTGGTTTATGCTGCAAGACAAAATATTTGCTAAAATAGGCAATTCTACAATATTAGACGTAATGAAACAAGAAACAAACACATTTTAACGGTGTCTGTTCACAATGAAGACTCACAATTCCCTTTACACGAGAAAAGTTGTCAGGAGATTTCTTTTTGCGGTAAACTATTAGTTCGATCTGGATTTAACAATTAACTTGAATGGCTTTGGCTTCATTGTAAGCCCAAAGCTGGCCTCATAAGTATAAACCTCACCTGGGGCTCTGTGAAAAGAACAATTCTGCATTACAGAACAGAAAAACATAAAGAGTTCAACTTTGGCGATGAATTCTCCAAGGCAGCGCCGTCTACCGACTCCAAAACTTAGGACCATTTCCGCCTTGGACGAGTCAATTGAACCATTGCTCAGAAATCGGTCTGGTCGGAACGACTTGGGATCTCCCCATACATCATAGTCGTTGCAGGTGGAAGCCAGGTTGACCAGGACAAATGTATCCTTTGGTATACTGTATCCGTTCAGCTGCACATCGCATGTTGTGGCGTGTGGGATCGCCAGTGGGGCAATCGTCCCAAACCGAAAAATTTCGAGAATCGTTGCTTCCACAAACGGCAAAGATTTCCGATCTTTATAAGTTGGCCAACGGGATCGGCCGATGTGGTGGTCAATCTCTGAATGCACACGCGCTTGAACATGAGGTGAGGTCACCATATGCAAGAATGACCACAGTAAAGTAGTTCCTACCGTGTCAGAACCCGCTCCCAGAAAATCCCCTATCACGGTGTTAACTTTCTCACTTGTTAACCCCAAGCCTCTTTCTTCAGGGGTGATTTCCTTTGAAGCTTGAAATAATGCATCTGTCACGTCACGAATGTGAGCAGGATCAAACGTCTCCGCATGTCGTTTTTGTTGGGTTGATTGAACTTCCAGGCTCGTTCTGATTATTTCCAGAAAGCGTCGAAGACGACCGCGGAACAGAAATCGTATCCAAGGCATGATATCAACCGGATTTCCAGCATTGGCAAAGTCAGTAAAGTCTTTGATGTTTTTTACCATTTTGCAGTACGTTTCATCTTCTCGAATATTGTCCTGTCGTCCGAATAAAATCTGGTATATTATACTACCAGCCACTAAAGCCGTCTCGTTCCTGGGATCAAATGGGCGTTCGCTCTGATTGCTAAAATGTTCGATCAATCGCTGTGACTCACCAAGTATGATTTCCTCCACAGGATTTGTTCTGTAACTGGCGAACATTCTCAGAGCGTTGTTTGAAATCCGTCGATGCGCTTTCCAGTGTGGGCCATACTCGGAAAAGGTTAGGCCGGTTTCACCAACCATTTTGCCGATGAGGTTGATGGTATAGAGCTTTGGACGACCGGCAAACGCTTCCATATGACCACTCAGAGCTTTCCTAATAACACCAGTGCCGTTTAGGACCACCGCCGGGTAGCTTCCCATCTGTATGCTGAAAATGTCGCCATATTCTTTCCGGTATTGAGAAAGTTTTTCAACTCGGTTTTTACCCAGAAAAGGCAAGTGACCAACTACTGGGCACCCCCATGGGCCTGGCGGTAGCTTCTTGTAGTTGGATCTCCTTTGCCTCAGTAAATACACGGATATTATCGTCAGCAGAAAAATGAGAAGGAATCCAGTAACGCTGTCAACCATGTTTTCCCTGATCGTGGTCACATTCTGCCAAAACCCTGAAGCGAACATCTTGAGAGAGTTGTCGGTGACGGACGGCCTTCCCTGTTCACTGTTTAGTCTATGCTCGCACTCTCCAGGTTTAACTGAGCATTTTCTCCTATGATCCCCCCCCCCCTTTATATAGACATGTGGCACGTCAAATGAACTTTTATCCTTTCTCTCATGTCAAAGATCGCTGGATCCATGCAAGCCTAAGGTCTTATGTGCCGATCCAAACTGGGTTAAATAACACGCATGAACATGTAACTGCAGGCAGATTAACACTCAATGTCGTCTGCGTAATCAGCATAGGGCTGTTAAGACAGAATCTTTTGGAATTTATTCTGTAATATTACATGTATGAAAAACCATTGTGGATATGTGAAATTCTTTTGTACATACGTAAACTAAGCATTAGTATACATGCGCGAAAGCATGTTATACACGTGTACAAAAATGTTATCATGGACAACAGTTGTCCGCTTATGTACCATTAAATCCAAGCTTTGTACAAATATTTGTATTTACATATATAAAAAAAATACCCATACGGCATTTGTCAAGGGTTCCCAAGGCTATCATAGGAGAATTTCTTAGTGTTTTCAACGAAAACTTTGTGTATTAAACATGCAAGGTTCACTAAATTCAAAGTTCAAAGTTTCCAGCGGGTTTCTTCCCAACAAGGGTAGGTGACCCACAACGGGGAATCCCCATGGGCCTGGGGGACAGGGGAGTTTTTTCTTGGTGGATCGGTGCCTGGTCACGAGATACAGTGAAATCACAACAATCAGAAGGCAAAGTAATGCCCCATTTATGTGCGCTGATACAACTTCGCAGCCTGGAGCCGCAATTCTGAGGAAACTGTCAAATATTCCTTGCGTCAGCATTTTCTGTCAAAGAAACCCTAACGAATACAGAACACGAGCGTCATAGGCGTACAGTCAGCACTGTTACCCAGGCTGATTCACTCTTTATCCAGCAAAATACAACCTATGCATATACTTTACAGTTCTCTTGCTCACACTTCCAACCGAATCATATGAAGTTCACTCCATCGTCCTTAAATCTGACGATCGGTCGTTACAAGCACGTGTTTGAACCGGTCAGAAACGCTGTCCAAGGATTCTCTTCACACAATAGCTGGATAATTCAGCAGGGGCAAACTGTGTGCAACGCCAGATGTCTGCATGAATGATTTTCACGCCCTGTTGCATATGCCAGAACTTGATTTTTGTGAGCATGAGTTGTCCAATTCTTGACAGGTATTTGTCCTTGACCCATGTATTGTAAGAGTCTCAGCTGAGTGACATCATGGTCAGGTGAGAGTGAAGTAGCACCACGGGCGTACACTAATGGCAGTTATTTCTTTGAATAAAAGATCATTCCAGTATTTGGCGGCATGTCCGAGGTCAGAGCAAACAGGCGAAGCAGCTTCTGCTAAGCTTAACATAAGAAATATTAAAAATATATTGAAAACCTGGGCATTATGAAATATGTGCATGAATTTTGCTATTGCCGCGCACATACCCCTCTAACCTTACAAACAAGCGTCATTCAGGCATATCTGTATACGAGTACACAAGCGCAACAATATACAACACAACTTCACAGACATTTTCTTAACAGACAATCTTTTAACATTCTGAAGACAGCTATTAATGTTTTCTCCTCGTTTACCTTGGCACGGAATCCATAATTACACTTTACATTTATCATTGTTACAGTTATTTTTTTTCCTGATAACCTTTTATGAACGTCGGAATTTCATCAGACACGAAGGATTAAATCCGAATATGAAAGGACAAAAGCACAGAGAATAAAACGAGATCAGTGAGGAAAGCGTGATGTTAAATGGTCACACGTGATATTCAGGGTGTTGTTAATATACCTCATTGAGGGTTTTGTTCAGACTGTTTATGTACTTGTATATGCATAAAAAGTAGCACCTCATTCACTCCTAGTACCATGGCTGAATCAAACTTAGAATTGGGTGAGGGAGTTATCTCCCATGTTTCATCCATCTTTGGTCGGAATTTCTTCAGACATTAAGGATTAAATCCGAATATGAAAGGACAAAAGCCCGTGGTGCAATTACGTGAAAAGTTAGAATAAAACCCTAAGGTAAACTGAATTCGCCGGATTTCACCGGTTACGAGTGGCCATTTTTGAAAACTGTCCCACTGTCGTCGATGATCCGGGGTTATGATGTAGTCTCTTATATTGCCTAGTGAGGAGAAAGTTGCGGTTTTGAGGAATGCCATGTGACTGTGTATTATTCATTCCCAGCTTAAAACTTTGCACCCTTTCATACATCACTTAATGTATGTATGCTTGGGTTTATATGTCATACTGAACAACGTTTCAGTCATATAATGACGAGGAATCATTAGGTGTGTGTACATATACTGCACAAATATTGTATTGATATAACAAATATATATATGTTGGAGTTTTACTTTGCACTTACCAAGTTTTCAGTTATACGACGACGAGAAGTCAGTGTGCATATGTACTGTGTCTTCTTGAGGCAGAGGCAATTACATGCTGCCAAAGTGCTACCACCGTTGAAATATCATGTCGGAGACATCAGGCATGACACCACATTATGCTGACACCGGTATCAACCGGTCCTGTTTCTTTGATATACCTCTCATTGCTCAGCGCCAAGCGAGAGGGCAATGACTCGTTTGTATGACCCGACCCGACATGCACTCTATGATGTTTTAAAGTGTAGTACTGGTTTTACCGTGTAAGATACATAGAAATATGGAGATTTTGCAGAAAGCGGCAGATTGCAAGCATCAGTACACACAACACGTGCCTTTGACAAGACTGAATAACATCACACGTAAATGAGGTTAAACAAAGTGTGTATAAACACCATGTGATTTATCACTTAAAATTCAACAGCCCGTTTCTAAAGTTAAAACAAAAGTTTTATCATTAGCACGTTAAAATGGCTATTCGTCTAGCATATTTCACTAAGGTGCTTCACCTTAAGGTGTTTGAAAGATAATATTTGGCTGTCGGTTTAAGTCTTTTGTCTTAGATTAGCTCAAAAGCTTTAACCACGCCCCGAAGGTGGCCAGGAGGGAGCAATTTCGCCTTTGAATGTGGCATGTGTCTTATTTTTGAGCGCTTACCTATTAACTGAAGAAAAAGTAGGAATAAATCATCTTCTTTCACCGCAATAAAGTCTTTTTAAAACTCACAAACTACTAAAATGCATCCGTTTTGTTGCGACAGTCGTCTCCGTTTGTTTACAGACTCTGTCTCAAAATGATATGAATGCTAAATTATCGTCTAATTTAAAAAAAATTATTATCATTGATTTTTGAAATGGTTTAGTCACGTAGCCGATTTACGACAGTCGGCGAAATGATCCTTAGCCGACTAAACGACCTTAGGCGGGATGGGAAGAGTGTGAAACAGGTCCCAGTGCAAGGTGTTGTTGGTATACCCTATTTCAGAGATGAGTCATCAGGAGTGATATGTAACACCGAGGGCTAAATTATCGTGGATGTTCTGTTTGTGTTTTTTTTTTGAACGCTGACCCCGGAAGAGTCATCAGGTCGTGGTATTGACTCCGTCACAAATGTGTAACAAGGAACAAGTATACGCAACACTTTGGCTTTACTACTTCGATTTGTACGTCTTAACATACTTGCACGTTCAGTCTGGACTGTATACAATTCAGTCAAATAAACAAACATTGCCACATCTATAACCTGATAACCTTGTCACCCAAATACATCACATTTTGCAAAGAAATGAGTCGTTTTTCGGGTTTTGAGGGTAATTTCCCTCGGGATTCCCCTCGTGTTTCTGTATTATCCTCCATTGTGTTGGCCCCCAAAACTTCTATTAATGCCTGATCCGGTTCGGGGCAGTCATTATAATCACCCCGGTATGTGACTGGCTCAAGTTGTATGGTTGGGAAACTTTATCTTCCAGCCTGTGTATTGTGATATTGTATGTAATGTAGGGTAGATATAAACCTCCCCACTAAACACAGGTACGCTCTAAGGTTTATTCTACAAGGGGTTCGGACATAGAAAGTTTTCTCGCCGAAGTTAACCTATGATGTGATGATGTTCTTTCGGGCAACTATTTTCCTTTGGTGGACATGTATGATTGTCTCAGTCGTTTCTCAAGAGCCATGTCTTAGAAACGGTACCTGTTCATGTAGTGTGGTTGGGAATATGACGGACATGTTTTGTCAATTGACAGTACCATTTCCGGAGATTCAAGCAGACGGTGTTGCCATACGGACGTTAACTTTATCCGCTGGGCGCAACGTAACACGAGCTGAGACCAATTTCAACTCCCTTCAAGTCCAACGTTTGGTCATAACTGGCTCCTTTATATCAGAACTGGACTGTTTTACTCTTGATGGAATGGATGGACTCGAATCTATATCTATAGAGCACACATATGTGTCTAGAGTGCCGACCTGTTTTCTTAGGCAATTTGTTACAAGCTTGAATCTGGTTGACAGTCACATGACTTCTCTGTCTCGACGCGCCTTTGCGGTTAGCCCTAATTTAAAGCATTTGAACCTTAGTGGCAACTGTTTGTCACACCTTAGACCTGATACCTTCATGGATCTTCACAATCTGGAATCTCTGGACTTATCCGACAATTGCCTCTTAGGAGAATTAACTTCATCTATATTTTTAGGAGTAACAAAACTGAAAGTGCTTCGACTTGAAAGGAATTATATTTCATCAATCCGTGGTAAGTTTTGGCGAAACTTAACAAATCTGGAACATTTGAACTTGTCTGAAAACAATATCACTGGATTGTTTGACTTGAGTTTTCATCCACAGTACACCATCGTTTTATCAGTGTCATCAAATAATATAAAGAAAATTGAAAACTTACTGGTGCGATTTGTTGGTCGAGCAGATGAGACGTCTAATTTCACATTGCATCTTGATGTTTCTAAAAACAAATTGAAACAGTTTCCTGTGATTAATATTAAAGGACCTCGTCGATGCCAGCTACTATTTGGTCTCAACGTAGACAACAACGAAATAGCTAAATTTGCCCGAGATCCCGTGCTGAGTTCAGCATGCGAGAAGCGCATTAAGCTACGTGTTTCTCTTACCAATAATCACATCACAAACTTCCCACCTTGTCACTCATATATATTACAAAAATTCCATTTTTTGCTGTTAAATTTATCCGGGAATTTCATAGATGGAAATTTAAATACATTGTGTGGCGCGAATGAAGTTGAAACTCTTGATATTTCTAAAAATATGCTGAATGGCATCGGAAGAATATCCGCGGCAAACGGAAGAACTCGATTGCAAAGGCTACTGCTTGCAGAAAACAAAATTGAGGAGGTTAGAGGAACCAACGTCGGTGAAATTTTCTCGAACCTGAAGCTCATCGACTTGTCCAACAATTCAATATCTTCTGTTGATGGGAGTTTTGCTGAAATGCCAGATTCTTTAGAAAGTCTGAAATTAGCAGGTAACCCTTTAATGTGCAATTTAACAGAAATTGAGTTAACCGATTTAGATACACGGTGTCACTTACAGAACATTATGGATTACGCACGATGCATCAGTCCGTTAAACCTGCAAGGATATCAAGTAAAATGTGTTTTGGCAGAAAACTGTTCCACGCTATTACATACTGAGATTTGTGCCAATGATACGTATTTGGAAATAGATTTATCAGTACATACTTCGGCCTATTCCAGCCTACATGCTGTGTGGCATCTAACTGGCCCTGGAGACAAGTATGTAGAGGAATTACTTCTGGAGCTAACTAAGGTACCCGATGACCAGCCCATTAAAACTGTCCACATACACATACTCACCCACGAATTCACATTTACTTCACTTCAACCTAACATATCGTATTGGGTTTGTTTGCGTGCAGCGACGTCCGGATGGGGGGAGGATTATCAGGCGTGTGTCACTGCCAAACCTAAAAGATCAAGAGAATCGGAAAATGAAGATTTTGATTTTAACAAACTTTCAGTTGTTCTGGGTGTACTGCTTGGAATGATTCTTGCTGGCATTGTGGCATTTTTAATTTTTCACTTTGTCGTACGACGACGTGGCTTCTGTCAACAGGAAAACGAGTACAATGCTAGCAGTTCTATTATCGAGCTGTACGTGGAACCTACTAGTATACATCGAAAGGTATGTGAGGGTAATAATGATGTAAAATATGTTAGTACTGACCGTGCGGTACATTTACTCACGGGAGACAATGGAACCCCAACTGAGTTCCCTGCGGATAATGAAAATGCTACTGATGAGATGTATGATGATTTTTCTATACCTCTGATGCCCCAGCCTAAACCTAGACAAGCACAGAATCTCAAAACTGAGTTCCCTGCGGATAATGAAAATGCTACTGATGAAATACCCGAGATATATGATGATATGTGTTTACCTCCGGTGCTCCGGCGTAAACCTAGACAAGCACAGAATCTCACAACTGAGTTCCCTGCGGATAATGAAAATGCTACTGACGAAATACCCGAGATATATGATGATATGTGTATACCTCCGGTGCTCCCGCGTAAACCTAGACAAGCACAGAATCTCACAACTGAGTTCCCTGCGGATAATGAAAATGCTACTGACGAAATACCCGAGATATATGATGATATGTGTAAACCTCCGGTGCCCCAGCGTAAACCTAGACAAGCACAGAATCTCTCGCTATGGCATTCCATACTCCCAGACAGACGAAAGGAAAGTGTCCTGCTTCAACAATCAAGGGGAGATAATGAACGAAATACTGGCAATAACCATGCTTCTGGTCAAGCTGAGCCGCAAAGGGGCTCGAGTCAAAACATCCGTTTTGAGACTGAAGCAATCGCACCAGAAAGTGAAGATCCTCCTTATGAGCCAGTAGAGTCACCTGGAAGGATTGCATCGAGCAAATTCAGTGACATACGAGATGTATCAAACAAAGACACCAGTGAGGAAACCGAGCCAAAGGTGATAGCAGGCCGTCGTGATAGTGCATATGACTCGTTTCTGGAAGAAGTACATTGTCTCCAAGGGGAAATCCCAAATCCAGTGTGTATGGCGACAAATAGTGTTGTTGAGGGAGTGGACGACGAACTCGATCAAGACGAAGAGAACGATGTTCTGTTGGTTCACGATAACACCGAATCGGAAGTCGATGCAAACGAGAGCTCCCAGCAGACAATTACCAATCCTAACTACAGGTATACACAGAGTGCTCTCCATAGGTTAATGTAAAAGTATCATGTTTGTGGCGTCTGTAGAATTAATAGACCCAAGCATACTCCAACTTTGTATACATGCAACGTAACCGAGGTTGTTTTTAGCCGCCGTTTTCACACTTATATTTAGGACATCACTTTTGCTGATTGTACCATCGAAAGCACTCATATGCCATATATAGAAGTGATAGGTTGATATAAATGCTCGTATCATTCTGTATATATATGGATGATTATATTAACATGTGAAAGGACAAAAAATGCCTTATCCTACAGCATTTAAAGTAACTACTTTCATGGATCTAGAAAATCCATCGATATAGACTTTGCAAAAGATCCGACGATAGGACTATTTGGTAAGAAGTATAAATTAGTCAGATTTCATTCGGTTTTCTGTCAGTCAGTATATGGTATTTTTTTAGAACATGATGACAGAAGAACAGATTTGTGATAATATTTAGTTTACTCTCATCGTGGGTTGAACTTGTCTGATAATTCAGAATTACACACTGCTTAACAGGTGTAATATTTTTGATAAACTTGTTGACCTTAACTTTCTTTGTTAACAAAGCTTGATAAGGACAGGTATCACGCAAGGTTGTACAATTATTAATAATAGGAGCAAGCCAGACTGCAAACACGCCGAAAATAGCAACCCTATAGGTGTCTGCACTTTTGTTCACGCTCCGGTAGAGCCATATCCCATACTATTTAGCCTACTTTTCAACGAGGACTCGATTGGTGTGTGTACATATATAGTGTCTCCTTGTGACCGGACGAGTCCATTCCGCCAAAGTGTTGTCCCCATTAAAGTATCATGCCATTGCGCCAGATATGACACCCCTACCAGTCACATTATACTGGGTCAATCGGCCCTGTTTGCTTGTTGCAACCTCTCAGGGCTGAGCGCCAAGCGAGGGGATTTTAAGAGCAAGTTTGATTGTAATCCGAACTTGTTTTCGCAGACTTCATTATTATTAAATGTTGAAGAAAATATAATATTAGATACAATATCGATGTCAATATACAATATGATCGCTGTAGAACTTTGTTGCGGTACCAAGCACACACGCTACAGGGTAAATAGTGAAAGGGAAAGAAAGTCATCGTGAAGAAATACGGTATTCCCGTTGCATTTTGGAACGTTTGGAAGTTGTGCTTGTTTAAAAACCAACCGCTAGTTGCCCAATGGTCAAATCTGGCGTTACATGTTGCCGAATATGGATAAATGTCTCATACATCTCCTTATTCTCAAACAGAGTACAAACTCTCCTGATTAATTAATCTTCGGTGACAGAGAAGATTCAATATTCTCCTTAATTATTTATTTAAATGATGTTAAAAAAAGGAAAATTGAAAGAATTTTTTTAAACTTAAATTGTTTTAATTATAAAACATTAAACAGTAATAATAATTCTGGTTATAGGATATAATGTGTATGAAGAGAAATAAGCAGTATATTTTCTAATAAGCAGTATAAAATTCTCCAAGGACAACTTCAGCTTTTTGTATACATGTAAATATTACACTTAGTACTTCCTGTATAAAAGTAGCTATGCCAAGCTGACACAATTGGAGTAAATGTTTCTTTGCTTAACCACTTGTAACACATATGTAATTATATGTTTACCTCTAGATTGCATTGATCTGCACTATTTGTCATACAGTTATTGTTGTTGTTGTTGTATTGGGGTTATTGTTTTTGTTGTGTTACACTCTGCGTCCAATTTTATAGCCGCATTACATTCCCTCCTCCCACTGCCCGTTGTAGGTCTATTTCTGTTCTAGTTCGCTGTCTTTCACTGTCGATTTCCTTTGTTTACCCTTAGTGTTGTTTTGTGTACCCACCGACAACAACTGTTCAAATATGTGCGTCTCCGGACGATGGCAAATAAAATTTTGCTGGAATATTGTAACATCAACTGTGCGACTTTTGGATTTATCCAGGGTATTTATACGCTTTTTTTTGGCATTATTCATTGCTTCATGGAAGGAACAAGAAGATATACACAACATGAATATATTTGTTGAAGCTGATTTTTGTAACCTTTATCAAACTTGGCTTTGGTGTTTTCTCGTAGAGGTCGGTGTCTTTGTAAACACGTTTATATCTCGAACGGTTAACCATCTGCGATTTGCCATGCTGTCGTCGCACCACTGGTTTTACAATCAGTTCTGTAGTTTGTTATATCCACACTGACACAAACGTCTGCAACTGTGCTTATGGCTAGTGGTATAAAAGTATTACAGCACTGAACATCGTTCACAGTCACTTTACGTATCTGTCTGTCACAACTGATTAGCTTTACTCTTAAGTTCGTCATTAGTGCAGCTTTCCGTTTTCTTGCCGAACAAAAACGAGCAGAGATCGAAATACCGGTGTGGAACTGAAATCTGACATGCGCTTTTCTTGTAACTAAATAGAATATATGAGCTGTATGTACAGTAGAAAATTTCGCCTGCATTTATGTCGATAGAATTTTAGTTTGACATCAAATTTTCTGTTCTATTTTCGGAAACCATTATGGAAAATTGGTCAAGGTTTTTAGATGCACTTAGGTGGTTGTAGCTTGAGAATAAAAATGTGAAATCAATAAACTGCATTGTGTTATTAGAAAACCATGAGGTTTGTGGCCCCAGATCTTAATCCTAGGCGCTGACGATCTTATTACACATAGATACAAGCCGACATCCATAGCGATCCAACCTGAATATTCCTCGATCACAATTTTTTGGGGCAATATTTTAGTATTAATTAATTAATTTACTTTTTTATTTGATTGTTGTTTGACGCCATACTAAATCATTTTCACTTCTACTCGGGTGATATATTTATCAGTTATAAACATGTTTGGGTCAGACCTACCCTTCGTTTAAACATGTTACATAATGGAGGAAATCTTCTCGGTGAAGGGTACCGTAGTATAGTAAATATTACGCTATGGGTAGCAAATCCTGCCCAGTATACGTGTAATTTATGTTACGGACTGCAATGTTTATTCCATAAAGGGATTATTTTACACCACCCGGTTTACAGTCTCCCACAAAGTGAAAGGTGTTCGCTTTTAAAGCCTGTGGGACAACACATGAAATGCAGCCAGCAGTTCGCCATTATAACTTGCCATGGGTAGCTGGTTTAATGTGGTCATCCATGACATACTGGTTGGGTAAATGAACATCTCTTCAGTGTGGCGTTAAACAACAATTAAAACAGAAACAACAACACCAACAACAACAACAAAAAACGATCTAAATTGTACATTTAATCTCTAATTTGGGGCGGCGTACTGGTCCGAGAGTTTTGTTGAGTTCAAAATGATATAATCCATGTCGACCATGTTATCGGTTAGATTTTTGTGTTTAAGTTAAGGTTTAGAGTCACCCAATCCCCGGGCGGGACTGGGGGTGTTGTGACGAGAAAAAATGCAAGAATTACGCATCAGAGACTAAACTGTGGTTAAAAGTTTCTCATTAACCAACTCCTTGTAGAAGCCTGAATACTGCCAAGAAATTTGTGAGTATATACAATGTGGTTTATTGGATAAGGCTGTCGGATATTGTTGTCGTTGTTGTTTACATGAAGATTTAAGCAAAATAGTTGTCAGATCGATCGTCATGGTGAGATAAACAATGAGCATTATGCGGTGCCCTGACTTCGCTAGACAAAATATGGCAAAGAGATAAAGTAACTGAAAGAATATTGGTTTGTGTTGGACCTGGGGCCTCCGTGGTTAGCGCACAAGCGCAGCGTAATGACCCAGGAGTCTCTCACCAATGCGGTCGCTGTGAGTTCAAGTCAAGCTCATGCTGGCTTCCTCTCTAGCCGTACGTGTGAAGGTCTTCCAGCAGCCTGCGGGTGGTCGTGGGTTTCCCCGGGCTGTGCCCGGGTTCCACCCATCATAATGCTGGCCGCCGTCATATAAGTGAAATATTCTTGCATATGGCGTAAAACACTAATCAAATAAATCAAATAAATAAATCTTGTCATTCTTTACAGTTATAATATCAGCGGCCTATCTCATCATTCTTTACACTTATAATACCAGCGGCCTGTCTCATCATTCTTTATTCTAATAATGTCAATGGACTCCCTCGTCATTTTTTAAAGCTATAATATCAGTGGCCTATCTCATCATTCTTTACACTTATAATATCGGTGGCCTATCTTGTCATTCTTTATACTTATAATACCAGTGGTCTTTCTCGTCATTCTTTACAGTTATAGTACCCGTGGCCTATCTCGTCATTCTTTACATTTATAATATCAGTGGCCTATTTCGTCATTCTTTACACTTATAATATCAGAGATCTATGTCGTCATTTTTTTTAACCTATAATATCAGTGGCCTATCTTGTCATTCTTTACACTTATAATACCACCGGCCTATCTCATCATTTTTATGCTAATAATATCAGTAGCCACTCTCGTCATTTTTTAAACCTATAATATCAGTGGCCTATCTTGCCATTCTTTACACCTATAATACCCATGGTCTTTCTCGTCATTCTTTACACTTATAATACCCGAGGCCTATCTCATCATTCTTTACACCTGTAATATCAGTGGCCTATCTCATCATTCTTTACACTTATAATATCAGTGACCTATCTTGTCATTCTTTACAGTTTTAATACCAGCGGCCAATCTCATCATTTTTTACACTTATAATAATAGTTATAATAATAGTGCCCTTTTCTCGTCATTCTTTACACTCATAATATCAGTGGCCTATCTCGTCATTTTTGACACCTATAATATCAGTGGTCTTTCCTGTCATTCTTTACACTTATTATATCAGTGTTTTATGTCTTCATTTTTTTAACCTATAATAGCAGTGGTCTATCTCGTCTTTCTTTACACCTATATTACCGGGGGCCTATCTCGTCATTCTTTCACTCATAACATCAGTGGCATATCTCGTCATTCTTTGCACTTATAATATCAGTGGTCTATCTCGTCATTCTTTACACTTATAATATCAGTTTCCAATCTCGTCATTCTTTACACTTATAATAACAGTGGCCTATCTCGTCATTTTTTACCCTTATAATATCAGTGGCCTATCTTGTCATTCTTTACACCTATTGCATCAGTGGCCAATGTCGTCATTTTTTATACTTATAATATCAGTTTCCAATCTCGTCATTCTTTGTTCGATGACTTACTGATGAATATAGATCCATTCTCCGTTATGGGTCAACCTGGGGAATTCCCCGTGACATGAATTTGTTAAACGTTGCGTCAACCAATGAAACACGGCTACATACTTACCGCAGGAAACCCGCTGGCAGTAAGTTTATCAACCTGCTGACTATTATAGGAATATTGTAATAGTAGTATAATAATCAGGCATTTTGGGCGAACTGGTTAATCGGCTGTTGCTGTTGTTGTCTTCATTTCAAGTCGATCGACAACACAAAAACACATACAAGCCTTTTTTCAAATTCGTCGTATTTGCTTGAAAAGCTATCTAAAAAAGTCTTAGTTCAATGTTTCAATGTTGGCATTTATTTATCAATATCCTTGACAGATACATTTAGTTGTCCTGCACTCACGTGGAGTACGTCAGCTTTCAATTGGATCACATGATGTAAACCGTCAAAAAATATTTTCTGTATGAATTTTACCTGTTTTCCAAGGTATTTCTGCCATTTGATTGGCTCTTTAATAGCTGGGTCACGAAGTTGTTTTAAAGGAGAATGGATCTATATTTATCAGTGGGTGATCAAGTAAAGAATGACGAGATAGGCCACTCATATTATTTATTTATTATTTATTTATTCATTTGATTGGTGTTTTAAGCCGTACTCAAGAATATTTCACTTACACGACAGCGCCTAGCATTATGGTGGGAGGAAACCGGAACTCACAGAGACCGCATTAGTGAGAGGATCCTGGGTCATTGCGCCAAGCTGGCTAGCTTGCTATTGTTAGTGTGCCGTCTGGAGCGTGGCGTAAAAGACTAATCAAATAAATACATCAATTGAAAATATTATAAACATACGTCTCCAAATTCTCCAAAAAAGAATGTTAATGAGCTTTTTGCACAAAAAAGTTTTTCGCACAATTGTTTAAATTTGCAGGAACAAGTTTAATTTGGTTTCAATAGTTGTAGAAATTAGGGCAACAAGGTGGTAATCTCATAACACTTATTGCAAACCAAATTCACAATGCCCATTTTGTTTATCAAGTTTATCTTGTGCACTATAAGCCTCGTTTCTCCAGCCGTAAGTAGGAAGGTCTGCCAACAACCTGCGGATGGTCGTGGGTTTCCACCGGGCTCTGCCCAGTTTCCTCCCAGCATAATACTGGCCGCCGTCGTATAAGTGAAATATTCTTTAGTGCGGCGTAAAACACCAATCAAATAAATAAATAAATATAAACTTCGTTGTTTGACGTAACTTTTTCTTTCTCTCATGGGGTCAATCCTATAATGCCATTTTGCTTCAAAATAAATCATACATTAACATATGAGACAATCTAGGACAGAAAATAAGTACCACAACCACAACAAAATTCTCTAAATAAAGGTGTGTAGCTACGGAGAAATCCATGACCTTAGGTATAAAGACCTTAGCTGTAACAGGATGTTGCCTTTTCAAGACATGTATTGGCTTGGGATAATTTCAGAATATTTGGAAGACCGTATAGTGAAGTTGATGCTCCACGACACAGGTAAAGTTCGTCATACGTGGGAAGGTAAATTTAGAAAGATATAAATATCTGGAAAACCCAAGGGGAATCCCATTTAATATTTTAATCGATTCATTGTGACCCGTTACGTTTCATACCGAAAGTATCCCTCAGAAACATAGGGGTCAATGACTCTTAGACAGTGAATGTCAAGATTCCTCCCCCATCATTGTTAATTGCACCTTGCTCACAAGAAGGGACACTCGAGGGACCGTTTGCGCAATCTTACCTTCGGTAAAAATACTCGTGGAAAGGTACGTCAGCATAACCTACAAAGGTCGGCTGTTTATCTTGGGGGAGCCATCTTCCTCTCACCGATAAAACTGCCGGCCATCGAAGGTATCAGTTCAACTTAACCTTGATAATCACGTTACACAACAATAGGTAAATAACAATATTGTGCAGTTTATTTTAAAACTCATTTCTATCCAAAAATATCACGGTGTGATTTAGTCTATTTTATCTATACACGCAGCTCATAAAACTGATTGTCGGGAAACAATTCAGTAGATTTGAAAAGACCGTACAGTGAAGTTGATGCTCTACGACACAGTTCATGACAATTCGTCATATGTGGGGAGGTAAATTTAGAAAGATATAAATACCTGGGAAACCCAAGGGGAATCGCATTTAATATTTTAATCGATTCATTGTGACGCGTGACGTTTCATACCGAAAGTATCCCTCAGAAACATGGGGGTCAATGACTCTTAGACAGTGAATGTCAAGATTCCTCCGCCATCATTGTTAATTGCACCTTGCTCTCAAGAAGTGATTTATAGGACCGTTTGCGCTATCTTATACCTTCGGTAAAAATACTCGTGGAAAAATTCGTCAGCATAACCTACAAAGGTCGGCTGTTTATCCTGGGATCTTCCTCTTATCAATAGACCGGCCCGGGTAGAGCGTCCGCTTCGGGACCAGTAGATCGAGGATCGAGTCACACTTACGACTTTAAAAGAGGAAGTTGTAACTTCCTCGCTTGGCGTTCAGCATGAAGGGGATTGTGCAACGACTGGTTGACCCGTATCAGTATAATGGCTCGGGCGGGGCGGCTTACTTGCCTCCGGTAAGTCGTCTCAGGGAAGCAGCACTAGATAAAAGAGCGGTGGAAATCCGTCCTGCTACAAGGAGGCACAATACACGTACATGCACCCTAAGGATTCCTTCGTCGTCATATGGCTGAAAAATTGTTGAGTACGACGTTAAACCCCAAGCACTCACTCACTCCTCTTACCAATAAAACTGCCAGCCATCAACGGTATAAGTTAAACGTAATCTTGACAATCACGTTACACAACAATAGGTTAGTAATAATGACGTGCAGTTTATTTAAAATTCATTTCTGCCAACAACAACAAAAAATATCACGGTGTGATTTAGTCTTTTTTATCTATACACCCTTTTCCTAATTGTCGTGTCTGGTGACCTGGCTATTCAAAGCCAAGCACTCCGTCAATGAAGACCCGGAACACATTCATATTGTCATAAACCTTAGCACAAATACAGACCAGGTGTTTGGCCAAAACGTTGGCAGGTTTTGGATCTTAGTTCACGGGAGCAAATTAAGCATTGTGTTATACGGAATATATAATACACAATCGTATGCTACAAGAAAAGACTAGATATTCAACAATATTAAAGGTAATGAAATAAGAAACGAACGGAATAAAACGAAATGTCTCTCCCCACCTCATCCCACCCTCTACGATAAAGTGGAATTTCCTAAAACATATAATCAACACGGAATGCATTATGCACAAAAGTGGTTTATGCTGCAAGACAAAATATTTGCTAAAATAGGCAATTCTACAATATTAGACGTAATGAAACAAGAAACAAACGCATTTTAACGGTGTCTGTTCACAGTGAAGACTCACAATTCCCTTTACACGAGAAAAGTTGTCAGGAGATTTCTTTTTGCGGTAAACTATTAGTTCGATCTGGATTTAACAATTAACTTGAATGGCTTTGGCTTCATTGTAAGCCCAAAGCTGGCCTCATAAGTATAAACCTCACCTGGGGCTCCGTGAAAAGAACAATTCTGCATTACAGAACAGAAAAACATAAAGAGTTCAACTTTGGCGATGAATTCTCCAAGGCAGCGCCGTCTACCGACTCCAAAACTTATGACCATTTCCGCCTTGGACGAGTCAATTGAACCATTGCTCAGAAATCGGTCTGGTCGGAACGACTTGGGATCTCCCCATACATCAGGGTCGTTGCAGGTGGAAGCCAGGTTGACCAGGACAAATGTATCCTTTGGTATACTGTATCCGTTCAGCTGCACATCGCATGTTGTGGCGTGTGGGATCGCCAGTGGTGCAATCGTCCCAAACCGGAGAATTTCGAGAATCGTTGCTTCCACAAACGGCAAAGATTTCCGATCTTCATAAGTTGGCCAACGGGATCGGCCGATGTGGTGGTCAATCTCTGAATGCACACGCGCTTGAACATGAGGTGAGGTCACCATATGCAAGAATGACCACAGTAAAGTAGTTCCTACCGTGTCAGAACCCGCTCCCAGAAAATCCCCTATCACGGTGTTAACTTTCTCACTTGTTAACCCCAAGCCTTTTTCTTCAGGGGTGATTTCCTTTGAAGCTTGAAATAATGCATCTGTCACGTCACGAATGTGAGCAGGATCAAACGTCTCCGCATGTCGTTTTTGTTGGGTTGATTGAACTTCCAGGCTTGTTCTGATTATTTCCAGAAAGCGTCGAAGACGACCGCGGAACAGAAATCGTGTCCAAGGCATGATATCAACCGGATTTCCAGCATTGGCAAAGTCAATAAAGTCTTTGATGTTTTTTACCATTTTGCAGTACGTTTCATCTTCTCGAATATTGTCCTGTCGTCCGAATAAAATCTGGTATATTACACTACCAGCCACTAAAGCCGTCTCGTTCCTGGGATCAAATGGGCGTTCGCTCTGATTGCTAAAATGTTCGATCAATCGCTGTGACTCACCAAGTATGATTTCCTCCACAGGATTTGTTCTGTAACTGGCGAACATTCTCAGAGCGTTGTTTGAAATCCGTCGATGCGCTTTCCAGTGTGGGCCATACTCGGAAAAGGTTAGACCGGTTTCACCAACCATTTTGCCGATGAGGTTGATGGTATAGAGCTTTGGACGACCGGCAAACGCTTCCATATGACCACTCAGAGCTTTCCTAATAACACCAGTGCCGTTTAGGACCACCGCCGGGTAGCTTCCCATCTGTATGCTGAAAATGTCGCCGTATTCTTTCCGGTATTGAGAAAGTTTTTCAACTGGGTTTTTACCCAGAAAAGGCAAGTGACCAACTACTGGGCACCCCCATGGGCCTGGCGGTAGCTTCTTGTAGTTGGATCTCCTTTGCCTCAGTAAATACACGGATATTATCGTGAGCAGAAAAATGAGAAGGAATCCAGTAACGCTGTCAACCATGTTTTCCCTGAACGTGGGCACATTCTGCCAAAACCCTGAAGCGAACATCTTGAGAGAGTTGTCGGTGACGGACGGCCTTCCCTGTTCACTGTTTAGTCTATGCTCGCACTCTCCAGGTTTAACTGAGCATTTTCTCCTATGATCCCCCCCCCCCACCCTCCTTTATATAGACATGTGGCACGTCAAATGAACTCTTATCCTTTCTCTCATGTCAAAGATCGCTGGATCCATGCAATCCTAAGGTCTTATGTACCGATCCAAACTGGGTTAAATAACACGCATGAACATGTAACCACAGGCAGATTGACACTCAATGTCGTCTGCGTAATCAGCATAGGACTGTTAAGACAGAATCTTTTGGAATTTATTCTGTAATATTACATGTATGAAAAACCATTGTGGATATGTGAAATTCTTTTGTACATACGTAAACTAAGCATTAGTATACATGCGCGAATGCATGTTATACATGTGCACAAAAATGTTATCATGAACAACAGTTGTCCGCATATGTACCATTAAATCCAAGCTTTTAAACATGTACAAATATTTGTATTTACTTATATAAAAAAAATACCCATACAGCATTTGTCAAGGGTTCCCAAGGCTATCATAGGAGAATTTCTTAGTGTTTTCAACGAAAACTTTGTGTATTAAACATGCAAGGTTCACTAAATTTGAGGTGTGAAAATTCTTTACAGAAGCAAATATTAGTGCATGGGTATATGTACGTTATGCCCAAAAAGTACAAGGACAAACGAATGAGAATACTTTCGTCACCTCCAATACAGCATGCACATATGACCACATATAAAGCCTGTAACCTGGACGCGTGAATGTAAACACCTAAAAGTCAAAAACGAGGACAGCCCATAGCACGTGTTACATAAGCCTGACAGTTTAGGTCAGGAAACAGGACATCTGTCAAGCTGACTTTTTTACAGCCCTATAACATTAGTGATAACGCAGGTTTCGCTGAACACACACTTATGAGTAATCATAAGTTCAACAAATAATAATGATACTTATATCTCAAGGTGTTAAACATATACCTACAGGCAAGCTTTTTGTCGGTGTAGCTTATCTGCAGCTAAGTAGCTTAGTGGGTTATTATAAGGTTTATACTGCACTACCTGTGACTCACATGTGGCATGACTACATCCAACCACTCTGTTATACAAGAATGTCATAAGACAATATACCAGTCATACATCCAACCACTCCGTTATACAAGACTGTCACAAGACAATATACCAGTCATACATCCAACCAGTTCGTTATACAAGACTGTCACAAGACAATATACCAGTCATACATCCAACCACTCCGTTATACAAGACTGTCACAAGACAATATACCAGTCATACATCCAACCACTCTGTTATACAAGACTGTCACAAGACAATATACCAGTCATACATCCAACCACTCCGTTATACAAGACTGTCACAAGACAATATACCAGTCATACATCCAACCACTCCGTTATACAAGACTGTCATAAGACAATATACCAGTCATACATCCAACCACTCCGTTATACAAGACTGTCACAAGACAATATACCAGTCATACATCCAACCAGTTTGTTATACAAGACTGTCACAAGACAATATACCAGTCATACATCCAACCACTCTGTTATACAAAACTGTCACAAGACAATATACCAGTCATACATAGTAGTTTTCAGGCAGTGCGTTTGTACATTTTTGTTCCCATTCACGGTATATCAGTTATCATGCTTTCTGATACATACTCCGGATCGTTTCAGGGAGAGGGTCGAAATACATTTGTAAAACTATAAATCTCTCTGTGGTCTCGATCCAGATCATGTCCGCTTCGGACAGCTGTAATGCTACAATTTTATATTTTCTTATTGCCTTTCTATAGTACTTGTATAATTTGACATATTTGTGTCTTATCAGCTCATGGATACTGTATAATTCGGCCTAAATACTGTGACTGACTCACCCATCAAAACCTCCTCAGTCTAAAGAGCAGTTATTCGATGGACTGAACATAAATTGAGCCATCTCATTATGTTTAAGTATCCATTTCCCGTACGTTTTCTGTGATAAATACAAAGCCTATGTGCGAAAGGGCGGTGGTTTAGTCCATTTTCCTCCAATTACAAACTTATAAAAGTTAGCATTTCTTGAGTACGGCCTTAAACACTTGTACTGACGAATATTAGACACAAGACTGTTCATATTTAGCGTACTAAGAACGGTTCAAACTCCTTCAAGGAACGCACGGCTGACAGAGGTTATGCAAGTGATGAGCGCTTTTTACAAAGGTTTACTCCACGTAACTGATATGATAGTAAAAGGTAAGTGTATCAGTGTCCCAGTCCCAATGTCGAAATACCCGCTGGTTATGTAAGTGTGTCACAATGATAGTTTGTTTTCTCTGATAACATCGATCATCTTGGGCTTTATAGTCCTTAATATCGAATCAGAAGCAGTCAGAAGCAGGGAAAGTACATTCAGTATAGTCTGATAAAAGTAAGCCTATAAAAGACATTTCAACTGTTTTTTGTTTTGTTTTTTTGTTGTTTTTTTGTCTACGTACGATTTATTTCATAATGTATACCTTCAAATGAAGCATTGTCGGTTATTTTTATTTCAACTCCGGAAATAAAAGCCATTTACATTTTTAGGCCTATCATTTTCACAGAAACTTCATTGTTCTTGCAAGTAAGTAATAGCAACAATTGGGTAGCAAAATACAAACTAACCCCGGGGTATATTCTTACGAGCTTTCGCTGGCAGCGTATGTCAGCTTCACTTTACCGCATAAAAACTGAAATACATGCATTCCCGGCGAAAAATTTTAAGAGCCAGCTTATCTAAAAGGTGTTACCTATTCGTGCTTATTAATAAATTTACAAAGACAGCTTCTCCAACTTGGATTTACCATTCACCACCCACAAAAGTAAAAAGAAAACAATGTATGTGTCTAAATGCTCAAAAAACAATGGGAAGGCTTCGTTTCTTCTGTCTAAATTTTCGATTTACTATTTAAATCCATAAATGGCAATTCTGCGTTTGTAACTTTTAACAAAATTTTATAATTAAATCTCTATGTTAAAATGAACTGTATATGTAGGCAAAACAAACGGATAAAGAATATACATAATTAGCTTGGTCTTGAGTTAACAATGATTCTGTAGGGTTTTGGTTTCATTGTAAGACCAAACGTTGCATCAAAAGTGTAAACTTCCCCTGGTGCTTTAGCGAAAGAGCATCTCTGCATGATCGAGGTAAAGAATACAAACAATTCCACCTTAGCCAGAAACTCGCCCAAACATCGCCGCCTACCGGCTCCGAAGCTCAAAAGCATGTCAGCTTTTGATGTATCCACACAGCCATCTTTAAGAAACCTTTCTGGTTTGAAAGCCGTCGGATCTTCCCAAACCAGAGGATCGTTGCAGGTAGATGCCAGATTTATCAATATAAAAGTATTCTTTGGAATTCTGTATCCATTCACTTCCACATCACGAATGTTCGTGTGTGGGATACCAAGAGGTGTGATGGTACCTAATCGTAGAACCTCCAGAATAGTCGCTTCCACATACGGCATAGAACGTCGGTCCTCAAAGGTCGCATTTCTCGAGCTCCCCAAATGACCATCGATTTCAGCGTGGACTTTTGCCTGTGCTTCCGGAGAGGTAGCCATGCGGACAAAGGACCAAAGTAAAGTAGTTCCCACGGTCTCGGAACCCGCTCCAAGCATCTCAGATATGACCGCGTTTAGTCTTGCTCTAGTCAGGCCTAGATTTATCTCCTCCTCCGTGATTTTCTCAGACGCGTGAATTAAAGCGTCAGTGACGTCACGCATGTCTGCGGGGTCAAATGTCTCCGCATGACGCTTCATTTGTTGTTTATACACGTCTAATCCAACTTCGGTTATTTCAACAAAACGTCGAAGGCGGCCGGGAAAAATGTACCTAGTCCACGGCATGACGTCTATAGGGTTTCCTGCGTTTGCGAATTCAACAAAATCCTTCAGGCTCTTCACCATCCTGCAGTAGTTTCTGTCCTCCCGAATATTAGAGTGCCTTCCAAAAAGAATCTGATAAATCACACTCCCTGCACAGAGAGCTGTCTCCTCCCTCGGATCGAAGGGACGGCCATTTTGTTTCAATAGGTAATCAACCAATCGGCCGCTCTCTTCTAAGATAGTTTCTTCAACAGGGTTATTTCTGTAGCCAGCAAACATTCTTAGTGCGCTGTTAGCAATGCGATGGTGGACCTTCCAAGCACGGTCGTAAGTTGAGAATGCCAGTCCGTTAGTTCCTCGTAATTCTGATCGTAGGTTTGCGGTATAGAGCTTCGGCCGGCCAGCAATATCATCGGGACGAACTGTTAACGCAGACTTGATGACATCTATGCCATTGAGGACAACTGCGGGGTAACTGCCCATCTGTATGCTGAATATGTCTCCATACTGAGCACGGTACTTCTTCAAAGTTTCCAGCGGGTTTCTTCCCAACAAGGGTAGGTGACCCACAACGGGAAATCCCCATGGGCCTGGGGGATAGGGGAGTTTTTTCTTGGTGGATCGGTGCCTGGTCACGAGATACAGTGAAATCACAACAATCAGAAGGCAAAGTAATGCCCCATTTATGTGCGCTGATACAACTTCGCAGCCTGGAGCCGCTATTCTCAGGAAACTGTCAAATATTCCTTGCGTCAGCATTTTTTGTCAAAGAAACCCTAACCAATATAGAACACGAGCGTCGTAGGCGTACAGTCAGCACTGTTACCCAGGCTGATTCACTCTTTATCCAGCAAAATACAACCTATGCATATACTTTACAGTTCTCTTGCTCACAATTCCAACCGAATCATATGAAGTTCACTCTATCGTCCTTAAATCTGACGATCGGTCGTTACAAGCACGTGTTTGAGCCGGTCAGAAACGCTGTCCAAGGATTCTCTTCACACAATAGCTGGATAATTCAGCAGGGGCAAACTATGTGCAACGCCAGATGTCTGCATGAATGATTTTCACGCCCTGTTGCATATGCCAGAACTTGATTTTTGTGAGCATGAGTTGTCCAATTCTGGACAGGTATTTGTCCTTGACCCATGTATTGTACCAGTCTCAGCTGAGTGACTGCATGGTCAGGTGAGAGTGAAGTAGCACCACGGGCGTACACTAATGGCAGTTATTTCTTTGAATAAAAGATCATTCCAGTATTTGGCGGCATGTCCGAGGTAAGAGCAAACAGGTGAAGCAGCTTCTGCTAGGCTTAACATTAGAAATATTAGAAATATATTGAAAACCCGGGCATTATGAAATATGTGCATGAATTTTGCTATTGCCGCGCACATACCCCTCTAACCTTACAAACACGCGTCATTCAGGCATATCTGTATACTAATATACAATATACAACACAACTTCACAGACATTTTCTTAACAGACAATCTTTTAACATTCTGAAGACAGCTATTAATGTTTTCTCCTCGTTTACCTTGGCACGGAATCCATAATTACACTTTACATTTATCATTGTTACAGTTTTTTTTTCCTGATAACCTTTTATGAACGTCGGAATTTCTTCAGACATGAAGGATTAAATCCTAATAATTATAAAGAGACAAGAGCACAGAGAATAAAACCAGATTAGTGAGGAAAGCGTGATGTCAAATGGTCACACGTGATATTCAGGGTGTTGTTAATATAAGTCATTGAGGGTTTTGTTCAGACTGTTTATGTACTTGTATATGCATAAAAAGTAGCACCTCATTCACGCCTAGTAGCATGGCTGAATCAAACTTAGAATTGGGCGAGTGAGTTATCTCCCATGTTTCATCCATCTTTGGTCGGTATTGTTGCTGGTTGAGTTCCACCAAGTTGCACTGTATGTCTAGTACTTTTTAGATGCAGCTTTTTGGAGACAAAATGGAAATGTTTTAAATACCAGCATGTCTGCATTTCGTTTTGCAAGGCAGTCGGATTAACTGTTGTGACGTTTATCTTAATTCTGTGTTGAAATGGACGTTAAGCTACAGTGACGACTGGTTTGTGAACTGGCCTCAGTCATGTAGCTAACCGCTGAATTAACGCTACGTTTTAGAGGCGCTTATATCGTTTTTGCCTGGCCGAGTATCTTACAAAAGGTATTTCGAGCCTTGGTTTGAATGGTAAGACGATGTCCTATACTGTAAAAAGTTTTTAAAAATTAGAATCTATTTATTTCATTTATTTATTTGATTGGTGTTTTACGCTGTACTCAAGAATATTTCACTTATACGACGGCGGCCAACATTATGGTGGGTGGAATCCGGGCACAGCCCGGGGGAAACCCACGACCATCCGCAGGTTGCTGACAGACCTTCCCACTTACGAGAGGAAGCCAGCATGAGCTGGACTTGAACTCACAGCCACCGCATTGGTGAGAGGCTCCTGGGTCATTACGCTGCGCTAGCGTGCTAACCGACCATTAGAATCTAAAGCATAGTATGTAAAATTTTACCATTGTTCAGTTTTCAATTTTTAATCATTCGTTGGGATGAAGATTAATCATTGCTTCTTTTTGTCTTTGTAGAATAGCCAGATTCTTCATTTGCAAATAGCCCAAAACCATTTCTATGCTCAGTCTCTGCTGGATACCGAAAATCAAGTCTTACAACTTCAAGACAATCTTCAGGAAAAGGATTGACAAATTTCGGAGCTTCGTGCTCATGTTAATAGAATCTGTGAGGCAGAGCGGGCTAGACACTTGGAAGATTCGGGATTGGACATAGAAAAAGATTTTCTGTTCCACAGGTTGATGAAGTGCCCCAAGCACTCCAAGCTGGAGTTAATAATACTCTTCATCCTGTTGTACCAAATAAACTTGAAGGTGGAGTGGCGAGAACTAGGCCGTGTCTTGACCGTTTGGAGCAAGTGAGGGTGCCAATGAAGGCTTTTGTCTATTAAGTCTATTATGAAGTATTAGAACTTCAAGACAAACTTAACGAAAAGGACCGACAGAGTTTGGAGCTTTGTGCTCATGTTGATGGAGTCTGCGAGACAGAGCAGGACAGACAAATGGGAGATTCTGGAGTGAGAAAAAGAGTTTCTCTTTCACAGGCTGACGCAGTGCCCCAAGACGTAACACTACAAGCTGGGGTATTAATAACTCCCAAGAAAAAAAATCATGACCAAAAAACAGATTGGGAAAATATAAAGTACATTTATGACAGTGAAAATTCGTACTGTCGTGTTTTGGTACAATGCAATCGATTGTGTTTCTCTTGCCTCTTTAAAAGAAGGTTTAAGATGAAATGAAAAACATTTACATCTTCAAATTTTGTCATTACATCGGCTGTAAACGCATCAGGTTTCAATACTTTGTGCCTCTCGACAGCCAAAAGTAATGTATTTCCATTTAACGTATTATCGTATATATTTACATAGGAAAAAAAAAGAGAAAAAAAAAACAAACAAACAAAAAACAAACGGTCTGTAGGCAAGACCAAAAAGAATTTAACAATACACCTGATTTAGCAAACGCAAATTTCCTGGACAAGTCCCCAATGTCCAATATTTTTAGTTAAACGGAAGACTGGCAGTAGGACAGGAGATAGTGGAGATGATGGGGATGGTTATGTGACGATTACTGAAGATCAGTGACGAATGAATGGCTAAATCACGCTACATACACTAAGTGGCCGTATATATGAAGTTCACTAGGAACGTGTCTAAATAAAAAGAGGGGAAAAAATACACACGTAAGGAATGGGTCTAAATGTACAAATAGTGAAACACGAGTATTCAACAATTTAGGAATAAAGTCCAATTTATTATACCTTCCGGTCCCCCCCCCCCCCGATATGCTATATAAAAGTTATCTGCGTTGAAAGAGAACCACAACGTAAAAGACGATTGCTTAAGTATAATGTCTCTTTTTCTAACTCCAGAATCTCCCATTTGTCTGTCCTGCTCTGACTCGCAGACTCCATCAACATGAGCACAAAGCTCCAAACTCTGTCGGTCCTTTTCGTTAAGTTTGTCTTGAAGTTCTAATACTTCATAATAGACTTATTAAAGTCCCTTTATCGGTACCCTGACTTCCTCCAAACGGTCAAGATACGGCCTAGTTCTCGCCACTCCACCTTCAAGTTTATTTGGTACAACAGGATGAAGAGTATTATTAACTCCAGCTTGGAGTGCTTGGGGCACTTCATCAACCTGTGGAACAGAAAATCTTTTTCTATGTCCAATCCCGAATCTTCCAAGTGTCTAGCCCGCTCTGCCTCACAAATTCTATTAACATGAGCACGAAGCTCCAAAATTTGTCAATCCTTTTCCTGAAGATTGTCTTGAAGTTGTAAGACTTGATTTTCGGTATCCAGCAGAGACTGAGCATAGAAATGGTTTTGGGCTATTTGCAAATGAAGAATCTGGCTATTCTACAAAGACAAAAAGAAGCAATGATTAATCTTCATCCCAACGAATGATTAAAAATTGAAAACTGAACAATGGATGAGAACATTTGTAAAATTTTACATACTATGCTTTAGATTCTAACTTTTTTAAACTTTTTCCACAATTGGATATCATCCTACCGTTCAAACCAGTCTCGAAACAGCTTTGTGAGAAAGCGTAGCCTTATTTCAGAGGTTAGCTACATGACTGAGGCCAGTTCACAAACCAGTCGTCACTGTAGCTTAACGTAAATGTCAACACAGAATTAAGATAAACGTCACAACAGTTAATCCGACTGCCTTGCTAAACGAAATGCTGACACGCTGGTATTTAAAACATTTCCATTTTGTCTCCAAAAAGCTGCATCTAAAAAGTACTAGACATACAATGCAACTTGGTGGAACTCAACCAGCAATAATACCGACCAAAGATGGATGAAACATGGGAGATAACTCCCTCACCCAATTCTAAGTTTGATTCAGCCATGCTACTAGGAGTGAATGAGGTGCTACTTTTTATGCATATACAAGTACATAAACAGTCTGAACAAAACCCTCAATGAGGTATATTAACAACACCCTGAATATCACGTGTGACCATTTGACATCACGCTTTCCTCACTGATCTCGTTTTATTCTCTGTGCTTTTGTCCTTTCATATTCGGATTTAATCCTTCATGTCTGAAGAAATTCCGACGTTCATAAAAGGTTATCAGGAAAAAAATAACTGTAACAATGATAAATGTAAAGTGTAATTATGGATTCCGTGCCAAGGTAAACGAGGAGAAAACATTAATAGCTGTCTTCAGAATGTTAAAAGATTGTCTGTTAAGAAAATGTCTGTGAAGTTGTGTTGTATATTGTTGCGCTTGTGTACTAGTATACAGATATGCCTGAATGACGCTTGTTTGTAAGGTTAGAGGGGTATGTGCGCGGCAATAGCGAAATTCATGCACATATTTCATAATGCCCGGGTTTTCAATATATTTCTAATATTTCTAATGTTAAGCCTAGCAGAAGCTGCTTCACCTGTTTGCTCTGACCTCGGACATGCCGCCAAATACTGGAATGATCTTTTATTCAAAGAAATAACTGCCATTAGTGTACGCCCGTGGTGCTACTTCACTCTCACCTGACCATGATGTCACTCAGCTGAGACTGGTACAATACAGACTAGATAAATCTAGGCCTGACTAGGGCAAGACTAAACGCGGTCATATCTGAGATGCTTGGAGCGGGTTCCGAGACCGTGGGAACTACTTTACTTTGGTCCTTTGTCCGCATGGCTACCTCTCTGGAAGCACAGGCAAAAGTCCACGCTGAAATCGATGGTCATTTGGAGAGCTCGAGAAATGCGACCTTTGAGGACCGACGCTCTGTGCCGTATGTGGAAGCGACTATTCTGGAGGTTCTACGATTAGGTACCATCACACCTCTTGGTATCCCACACACGAACATTCGCGATGTGGAATTGAATGGATACAGAATTCCAAAGAATACTTTTATATTGATAAATCTGGCATCTACCTGCAACGATCCTCTGGTTTGGGAAGATACGACGGCTTTCAAACCAGAAAGGTTTCTTATAGATGGCTGTGTGGATACGTCAAAAGCTGACATGCTTTTGAGCTTCTGGGCCGGTAGGCGGCGCTGTTTGGGCGAGTTTCTGACTAAGGTGGAATTGTTTGTATTCTTTACCTCGATCATGCAGAGATGCTCTTTCGCTAAAGCACCAGGGGAAGTTTACACTTTTGATGCAACGTTCGGTCCTACAATGAAACCAAAGCCCTACAGAATCATTGTTAACTCAAGACCAAGCTAATTATGTATATTCTTTATCCGTTTGATTTGCCTACATATACAGCTCATTTTAACAGAGCTCAGTTGCCATTTATGGATTTAAGTAGTAAATCGAAGATTTAGGCAGAAGAAACGAAACCTTCCCATTGTTTTGGAGCATTTATACCCATATATTGTTTTCTTTTTACTTTTGTGGGTGTTTTAAAACTAACGGGAAAAGGGGTAAACCCAAGCTGGAGAAGCTGTCTTTGTAAATTTATTAATAAGCACGATTAGGTAGCACGTTTTAGATAAACTGGCTCTTAAAATTTTTCGCCGGGAATGCATGTATTTCAGTTTTTATGCGGTAAAGTGAAGCTGACATACGCTGCCAGCGAAAGTTCGTAAGAATATACCCCGCGGTTAGTTTGCATCTTGTTACCCAATTGTTGCTATTACTTACTTGCAAGAACAATGAAATTTCTGTGAAAATGATAGGCCTAAAAATGTAAATGGCTTTTTTCCCGGAATTGAAATAAAAATCACCGACAATTCTTCATTTAAATGTACACGTTATGAAATAAATCGTCAGACAAAAATCAAATGAAATACGTTTAACAGACTTTTTTTTATCAGACTACTAGTGTGCTGACTTTAGTTTTACCGTCGCAGATAAATTGATAAATAATCACGAAGCTAAGATACCAGAAAAAGCCTAAAAGTGGCTGGGATAGTGGTTTGACTGATTGCCCCTCGTCCACCCACCCCAGTTACAGAGCTATCAACCCAGACAGGACCAAAGAAAAAAACAAATATTCTTGGTGGGCGACGTAGGGTGCAGAGGAAACTTGCGACTAGATAGGAAATCGTCCCACTTCGGTGAAGCAGTGTGGTGTAATTTATTTCACTGAGAAAAACAAGTAAAACTTACTAGAATGTGAAGAACAATTACTGAAGAACATGTGACAGTGTGAAAAATTAAAGGGATGCTATTTACACTTTTAGTTTCATCAAAAGATGAAAGTAGGGTGAAAAGTAGACATTGGCATTTTATATATATATATATTTCTTCATATAGCTATGTGAAGTCAAGCTATGTGTTAGATAATTTAAATATATTATTGTTTATAGGATATGATGGTTGTGAACCCTGTTTCAGAAAAACTGAATGGAAAACTGCATAGATGCGTAAACTGTGCAGTACAACAAACCGTTCAAAGAAAGAACTAATTAACATGCGTCACTTTATGGAATGATTACCCAAGATGCGTCGCAGATAAATTGATAAATAATCACGATGTACGGAAGGACAAACAACCTCTAGACCCAAACCAAATTAAAATCTATATAAATCTATACCATTTATAGGCAAACCATGCTAGCACATTGAAAAAAACTCTCCGAAAAATAAAACGCTTGATAACAGAAAACGCAGTCAAACTCATCCTTTTGTACCGATCCAAGTCTATCTCGTCTTTTGTAACATACAAAGATAGAGTACCTTTAAATGCCCAAAGTCGTGTTATATTCGAATTTTCTTGCCCAGGATGTACATCTAACTGTAAGTACATTGGAAAAATTGAAAGATGTCTGATTTATTAATTTATTTATTTCATTGCTGTTTTACGCAAGAATATTTCACTTATACGACGACGGCCAGCATTATGGTGAGAGGAAACCGGGCAAAACCTGGGAGAAACCCACGACTATCCGCAGGTTGTTGCCAGACCTTCCCACGTACGGCGAAAGATGTCTGAAGCAAGGATTAAACGAACAAAACAGTAACCTTGTGCCTGATAGTGAAATCTACAAAACATTTAATGGATTGCGAAAATTTCCACCACACAATAGACATTACGACAGTTCCAGATAGATTTACTTTAGATCTATGTATATTGTCTCCCATTTCCAAGCATATTGTCTTTAATAATACTGAAGTAATAGACAGAGCAGATCAATGGAACCTTTTACTGTTAAGAGGCTCTAGCAATTAAAAAGAAATCCCCTAGACTAAACCGTGGGCTAAAAGCCTCAAAAGAACTTAAATATTAAAATAACTTTTATTGAAATAGCCAACTCTCAATATTTTGTCTCTTTTGCCATCACCCACTCATGCAGCTCTCTCTTCCTGCAGTGTGTACCAATGTGTGCTTTCTTGTGACTCGGGAGTTTACCCAAACGCATGATTATTTAGTTCTACATGTAGCTTTCTATTGTCTTTGTTATTATGTGAGTATAAGTGTTTGTTTTCCCTTTTACTCTCTACCATACATATATGATCTAAACTCTCTTTCTGTTGTATATTCCTGAAGATGACTACATAGTTACGCCGAAATATAGAATACCAAATATTTTGACTTAAATATTCGGAGTTTCCCTTGTTTTGTTTTGCACGAAATGGATCTGTGGTCCAAGTTTTTTATGCACAGAACTTTGCAATCCGGGTGCGACCGAGACACCTCTGTTTGTTATCGGCCTGAAAGTTATTCACGGACCACGGATTTGAAATGTGAAAGGAAAGTCATACCTGGAATATCGATTGCCTTCCCTCTGTGACTGAATATTCTATTTATATATTTCTTTGATTGGTGTTTTCTGACACACTCAAGAATTTTTCACTAATACGACTGCCTTATAGCATTATTGTCGTGGGGAGCCTGGTAGAGCCCTGGTTAAACCCAGACCTTGAATATTAACGACTTACAGGATAAAATATAGAGCCATATATAACAGAGACGACAATCGCATTGTTGGCAAATGATCACTCGTAACCAGTGAAATGCGGGTTCTTAACAACGTACGTCAGCTAGGGTTATTCTAACTGTTCATATAAATGCTTAAATAGTAGCAAATAACACGTCCCTTAGCGCCACAGCTTAAGCAGGATTACGTAAAAAAATGTAGTGATTATACGCCATTTGAACTTTCTATTACTGATGAGAACTGGCAAAGTGTACATAAAGTAAAAAGTAACGTGTATATAGTGCCTGAAATGAAAGGCAAATTACAGAACTGCATGTTCAGAAATTATTTAAATTATTATTTTTTTATATAAATTTAAGAAGTCTTAATGAAAATGCAATTATTTTGTTAAATCCATTAAAACTAGGAATGATCCTATAAAGTGGTTTAGTGACGATTTTGCAGAAATGTACTACTTTCAAAATGTAACGCAGACAAATAATGGGAATTCGTCTAGTTAAACTAGAACAGTGACGACAGTGTTTAGTTGGCAAATTCACACATGACCCGATGAAATCCAATCTCTTGTAAGTTGATTTCATGATTCATATAAATTTTCCTAATGCAGTGACATGCAAAACTGATAAGCATAGATGTTGGACAGCCATTTTTGCTGTAATATGTGTAATATCCACATGAAAGAAATAGATACGTATTTTGTCGACACTAAATTCAAGCGCCATGTCTGCCAAAGCCCAGCGCACACTGACATTTGTTCTCGAAAAAGGAATGTTACGATCCAGGCAACAAAAATATCTAGTGTTTTGCCCCTTTGCGGGTAACCACAACAAGTGTTCCTGACCGTCCGTGGTTCGCCGACGGCATCTTCAAAAACGAATAACACAAATATGGCCATTGTGCGGATCACTTAAGAATGGGATCTGAAATCTTATTTAAAGGAACAAGTGTTGTTCGTGTGCGCTTGGCTTAAGGACATAGGTTGCCATAGTCATTCAGATAGATGAACATATTTTTACAAGATTTTTTCCATATCTTACATAACCTGCCTCCATGTCTTGGTAAATTATAGTTTGTAAATAGTGACTTGGTTGATCAAAGCCTTGCATTTTGTAATAACCTCAGGAATCTGGATAAATTGACGTCCATTCGCTTCAACAAGGTGGTGTATAATGATGGTATTTGAAGTATATCTTCAAAATGATCAGAGCGGTGTATGTTGTATAAAATTTAACAATTTCGACGAAAATACAGGAAAAAAGCGACATGTTGTAAAGGTGATAGTCCATTCGGTGTCTCAAGATGATGTACGATGGTATTTGATGTTAATATGGACTTGAAGAAAAAATTGCATTTGTATTGAATTGTAGTAAAATGCTCTTCCACTTTAATCGTTCCGAGGAAAACACAGGATTGATAAAGCAGGTAATTCAGCAGGGTAGTCAGTGGGTTAAAATCTCGAGTCTGTATACTCTGTGAAAGGTTAGCTATGTGTGCATGTTGGTTTATTTTGACTTGTCATTATTGCATAATAAAGACCGCCACATTTTTAATGTTGTTCTTATTCACAAATTTTGAACTTATTCACTATTTGACCCTGGTTAATTACCCATCCTGAAAGACAGAGTGATTCCAATGGAACGGCCACTTTACAGCGACTGAGACTGGACGATCTGGTTTGCAGGTTTTCCGTCGATTCTATTCCGTTACCCACCTGCGAGCCTGTTCTACGTTTTCATATCACGGCAGTGTACACAAAGACGGCCTATATACCGTCGCAGTTGACATACGCTATTTTCAGTTAGTCCAGTCGGAAAGCTATGATTTTTGGGGTGACAACGTATATGTCTGTAGAGACGTTATGCATAAAGCATACCCTTACTGACTTTGACTCAGCAGAATGATGGCCTGGATGACTGGATGTACAAGCGCTAGTTGAATCGATTCCGATCGGGAAACTGAATGCGCATACCTCCACGCTTAATCCAATTTTATCAGATTCTCAGTTTACTCAGCAATTTTTTTCTTTTAAATGTTTACCCAGATTATGTATAATAAATCAACATGCTATTTTTTTCCTTTCGAAATCTACAAGCATAACCCTGTTGAATTAATTATAATCTGCCATATCGTGTCCTGAAAATAGAAAAATAACTTGTTTTCTTTTTGGTTAGCCCGATACAAGCCAAATCAGTAGCAAACTTTTCTCAAATGTAACGTACAGATATCCTGGCCATACTGATGGAAGATAAGTGAAATGTTACGCTATGCAACAAATGCCTGCACATAAATGCCTTCAAGCTGTCACTTAAAAACAAGTGAAACAGTATGGGATATGTTTGTCAAGGGCACTACAACTGATGTTGTTTAAGTTAAATGTTACGCTGTACAAACAGTCACACTAGTGTCGTCGACAACTTCTCTGCCAAATGCCTGCACATAAATGCCTTCAAGCTGTCACTTAAAAACAAGTGAAACAGTATGGGATATGTTTGTCAAGGGCACTACATCTGATGTTGTTTACTCTCGTAAAATGTTCTATTAAAAGACTCCTAGCGATTGGGTGGGATGTGTTGTCGGGAGACTGCAATATGAATTTCTTGCCACTGTATTTTGTTGCAATTCTGGCAGTGTGAAGTAAAACAACAAAGGTCATGCAAGCCGACATTTTCATGGAAAATGAATCAATACAGAATCAATACCACGGATGCCTCTAATCGATTCAACAAACTTTGTCTTTAACAGTTCGATTTCATTGTTGACTACCATTTATTTAGTTATTTAGTTATTTACATTTGATTTGTGGTTAACATCATATCCTTAGAGGGGGAAAAAGGATCGAACCACCACCATTCGACTGACAGGTCTATACCCGTATATATGACAAATCTCCGCCGATTTTAAACAGCTCTCCTTTTAATGTTGCACAGATCCTGTACAATTTTCTATATACTCACCAAAGCAAATATGACATATGCTTTCATACACAAACGTCTATATAACGTGCTTATTCACTTGATTTTAAATAACAGCCCAGTCGTTTGTCGTGCTATTCAATCAGTGAGACACATGCATAAACGTTTGCATACGTGACAAACTTCGCACCAACTGAACAAATTGGAGATTGTGTACAAGACCAAATCAAAAGAGTGTCGATTAAGATAAGGCTGTCCTAAGTTTTATTTAGTGAGGTTAAATATTGTTTTTTGACACCAGCTATTCTCAAGTTCTGGAAGTGCTTTCTTATCATTCAACAGTTTTCAATAGCTGGGTTTGTAACTCCATTAACGGAACGGTGTACGCATGCCTGAATTTTGAGGTATTTTTCAGGGTGGGTTTTTAGGTAAAGATTCCCTATTTATACCAAAAGGGCTATTTGAAAAGTTCTACGTTTTCCGAGCTTCATTGAAAACCCTGAATGTTGTGGTTCGTATAGTGCAACTCACGTAAAGTATACACAAAGTGAAAAGCTACGTGTTTTCCCAGCTTTCAAACATTAGTCCGTTTGCTAAGTTGTCGATTATTAAAATAAATGAAGGCCTCACCTACAGGAATTTAGTTTTCTACACTGACCATATGTTTAATATAAAAGTTAACTTAACTTATAAAATTATTAGGAACAGCAATTTTATTACACTGAGTTCAAGCTAGAGATTTATTGTGAATATACTGTGATCATTATCATGTAATTAAACGCAAATTGTGAAATTTATTACAAATTTCAACTCTAAGAATGCATTTTGTAGTTTATAATTTCGCAATTTGCAGTAAATATATTTTTAAATGGAGTTTTGATAGTTACTCTCAATCATCCCATCTGCCAGCTTAGACCTGGTCATGCTTTAAATAAAATGTTTCAATGTCTTTTTGAAAGGTATACATATATTATAAATAGGCAATATAGTTTAAATTGTAACAACTATTACAAATAATTGCCTCTGAAACAGTTGTAATTCGAAATAATTTATTACAAAAGTTCAAAGGAGTGTTTTTTTTTTTTGTAATAGTTAATACAAACTGAGAAGCGAGAATACATTTCATGATTCATGATAATTGTCGAATCATGTATGTGCTCTCCGGCCTTCCACTGGAATGAAATGAACAGGCCAACAGTTTTTGAGGGCAAATGTTTGTTTTCTTTTCCGTCGCATTTCCTTATATACACCTATGGCCCTGATTGGTGCATTTAACGAATACGTCATGACGACATCTTACCGTCCATAACTCAGATGTAAGTAATGGTTAAAGGTTTACCCTTTGAATGTGTTATATCAATATTTGAACTCGGTTTTCCTGATTAAACTAAAGTAAAATTACCACTTGCATCTGCTAGGGATGTATAAGAACTGAAAAGCTGCGCCTGTTGCTACACATCGTCGCGTGAGGTTGGCAAATGTAGACACGGTACAGAGAAATGGTCCTCGTCCAGAAGACACTGTATGGTGAAGAGGTCATTTGATATTGCAAACGCCTTAATAAGCCGCGTTATCAGGAAGGGGAAATAATTTGTAAAGCAAAAAGGAATTTTGTAAATAATACCTGACCTGCTTCCATGTCGTGGTAAATGTTAGTCTGTAAATAACGACTTAAAAACGTTGCATTTTGTAATAAACTAGGGAATCTGGAGAAAATGACCGAAAGGTCTCCATTCCTTTTAACAGGATGATCAGTAATGAAGACTTTTACGGTAAATCTTGAAAAACAAATCATTACAAAATGGAACTCTCTCGGGTCATAAGAACGATGCATTTTGTAATAAATTTTTGAGAACTAACAAAAATACGGGAAAAAAATGTTAGTCACAAGGTGATCGTACTATGGTATTTGATGTTAATGTGGACATTACATTTTTACTGGATTCAGGTTCCAGGATGCTCTTCCGCAGAAAATTTATTTATTTATCTGATTGGTGTTTTACGTCGTACTCAAAAAAATATCATTTATACGACGGTTGCCAGCATTATGGTGGGAGGAAACCGGGCAGAACTCGGGAAAGCCTACGACCATCCGCAGGTTGCTGGAAGACCTTCCCATGTACTGCCGGAGAGGAAGCCAGCATGAGCTGGAATTGAACTCACCGCGACCGCATTGGTGAGAGGTTTCAGTGTCATTACGCTGTGCTAGCGCGTTAACCAGCTGAGCCACGGAGCCCCCCCCCCCCCCCTTCCGCAGAAAAGACAGGATGGGTAAAACAAGTGATTTAGCATGGGAAGTCAATGGCTTAAAATACGTAATTGCGACTATATGTACTCCTATGCGAAAGGTCAGCTCTGTGTGTACTGGTCCATTTTGACTGGTCATTACTAAAAAATATAGACTTTGTCTCATTTTGCTTTTGTTCTTATTCACAAAAGTTGAACCTATTTCCCATTTGACCCTTTATGATTACCCATCCTGAAAGACAGAGTGATTCCAAAGGAACGGCCACTTTAAAGCGACTGAGACTGGACGATCTGGCTTACAGGTTTACTGTCGATTCTGTTCACCAACCCATGTGCGAGCGCATTCTGCGATTTTTATAAAACTACGGTGTACACAAAGACCGTCGCAGTTGATACCCGCGGTTGCTTTCAGTTGGTCCAGTCGGAAAGCTGTGTTCTTTGGATTGACAAGGATTATGTATATAGACGCGTTACATGTAAAGCATATTTTTACTGACTGTGACTCAGCAGACTGATGGTCTTGATGATGTACAAGCGTTAACTGAACTGATTCCAATCGGGAAACTGTGAATGCGCATGCCTCCACTCTTTTCGTCGTATTTTGTTCTCAGTTTATTCAGTATTTTTTTCTTGTGCATGCATAATAAATCAACATGCAAGAAATTTTCCTTTACAAATCTATAGCTGTAGCCCAGTTGAATTTATTATACACACTAATCTGCGCTATCTTATATAAAAATGGAAAATGAATTTGTTTTGCTCTTGCGCAACTGTTGAAATTTTTGTTACATACAAAGCTAACTACCACAATAACCTTTCGCAATCTGTACTTGTAGCTATAGTCGTATACAAGTGCTCGATACATATTCATTCACCCGTCCTTTTCTCGACCACGCGGTTACGGTAACGGATGTGATGACTTCTATGGCGCTAGCATGATCAGTTGATTTTCGTCCGATATGGTCAGATTAAAAAAGAAACCTGGTTATTGTGACCTCAAAAACAGAAAAATCTGTATGGAAAGAAATTTAGAATTTTATAAACAGTTCAGAACCGAGTGATCAGTATTGCACTCCAGTGGTAAAGACAGAACTTATCACAATTTGTTGTAGCGTCAGTACAATGTATCCGGGTGACGGAGATTCATGGGAAGGTTTCAGAGCGGTATACGGAGCTATTCATGTCACAACTATAGCGGGATACAGCGAAGATATAGAACTGGAAGCTCAAGGCTTTATAGAGAAGCGCATAGCAAGTCTTCCTAAGTTTGTTTAGTACAAAACAGAGCTTCTTTAATTCCACTCAATATATTTGCACGGCTAGTGAGTTAACGGGTAATGTGATCGAATAATTAGCTGATTGATTAACTGGTTGAATGATTGATTAGTTCTGCATTGGCAGTTTGATTGGTTGATCGATTGATTGATTTACTGATTAGCTGATTGATCATGCAAATGTTTGATTAAATGGTTGGTTTCTTCTATTTGTTGGTTAATCAATTAATTGTTTTCTGGGTTGGTTACTTATTTAAATTTCTAATTTGTTGGGTCGTGATCGAATTAAAAAGGATTTATTCTTCATCGTGGCAGCTTGAATGAAATTGTACAAAGTACATGTACACCTAGAGAGGAGTTCTTCAGTTTAAGCCATTGTGACAAATGCATTCCAATAAAGCTTCTTGAAGACATCAGCGCGAACAGGATTTGTGTAGGTAAACACTGAGTGCGCATGGACGGGTGCCAAGGATAACAGAGGCTGAGCGTGAGGCTCTCTTTCGTATCCGTACACCTGTGTGTATACGGTTAACTTGATTGTTTGATTTGCGGTTGAATCGTCAGATTACACGCCTAAACCAGCCACAACAGGACTTGCCCACGATGTAAGCTTCATTACCATTGGCCAGCTGACTTGCCTGACGAATAAAAACGAGTGTCTGGGATCGGAACCCGTCAGGTCGTCCGCTGTGAGAAGGGCTTGTCCAAGTAAACCTGTAAACGACCTAGGCTATATATACAGGCATCCACATTCATTAACACAGGTATGGTGCCGGCTTTTCTTGTGGTAATGATTAGAAACTTATAAGTGAATATGTCCGCGTATATGGCGACAAAAAATGTGAAGATTTACATATAGAAACAATACGTCGTACGTTGAAAAGTCTGCCAGCAATCTGCAGATTGCCCTGGGTCGTAAGTATGATCGTATATTATTAATAATAATATTATGTTATACATTAATATTATTGAATAAGGCGCAAAGATACAATCAAATAAATACAATTCATTTCCGAATGCGCCAGATCATTTGGTCGATATTCCTGAGATATAATGACCAGTAAAAGAAATCATACATGTTTTATTGGATCGTGCTTGACAGTGTTTGGTATATATTCCGTGCCGAATGAAATGGTAATTTTTTCCTTAAATACACATATCTTTTTCTGGGAATATGAATTCTGCTTATTTGCTAGTTAGGTCTATGTTCTACATATTAGGATACTTTCAGTCTGTGTGCTCATATGCAAACGCACGAAGATGTGACTCCTAAATGAAAGTTTCTCACGCTCTTACATGCTAAGAGAAGTGTAGATCAAAAGTTAAATTCTTTTGGCATATGCTTGCTTTCTTTTGTCTATGGGATCGCCTACGACAGCTGGGGTTCCTTCAATTCAATGAGGTCTATAGAGTGAATGTGTAAGAAATAATAGACCACCCCGAAAGCTTTAAACCCGCGCAAAATAATTTAAGATATGCATTCAACATCTTCACGGGAATTTCGTGCTAGATTTCTCCTTGAAGCGAGCCCTTAGAAGGAGGGTTGGGGAGAGGTAAATAAATGGGGAACAGGTCAGATGGGGGTAGCATTCTGACAGGGAAACATAGCCCGAAACCCCATGCTGATTGTCTCACTGTGATATATGGTTTACATATCCCCGAATTGGTCCTGCATGAATTACCCGCTTGCAATCATTCATTCTGTACTCATTCCATTTGTACTCATTCGATCCTTTCCTTCTGAAACTTTGTAAAAAAAATAAAACGGGCCTACCGTGGAACATTGCGGAACCGTAGTTGTCCGTGGTCTTCTCAGTCTATGCCTCACAAATACATTACTGGAATCCATGGTGTAAGACGTGTTAACGTTTATGTCCCATCAAAAAATCTCTGTAGTTGTCAATAAAATGTATTAACACTCAAAGATAGTAAACAAGTCCATGTACATATAAACATTCACGTGTGCCAAAAATTGTCGTACAGGTTGGCAAAATGTGTAGAACATAAATGTTTGACTTATGTAAACTTATTGCTCAAATTAAAAACACAAATAGGGTGATGTTAAGAATACCGGCGGGAAAAACGTTTTCAAAGAAAGTGAAGAAAGAAAACTCCTTTTTGTAGCTTGTGGCATATCATAGGGCACAGCAATTTTAGTTTCGGGGATAGAATCGTTTTTTGAAAAAGTAGAATTCACCGTATTATGACCTCTCCCTCTTTCCTGTATATCAGTATATCCCATTGTAATCTATACCTAAAACTATACGACCTCATACTGGTTTTGCTATATGTAGATATGGGAGCAATCATAAATTTAGGTGTGCTTGGTGTCCTCTGTCGAGTTCAAGGTCAAGAGTTTTTGTAACCAATTGGAAGCGGTGGCGTTTCAGCTTGAGGATGCAAGAAATTAGGGAAATCCCCTCACCCATTCACGACCGCAAACACAGACACACCTGTGAAAAACGCACTTGTATTATCTATGCGACTTTCTGTCCTCCCTGGCTAAAGCGTTCAGATAAAGGTGCAAGCAGGTGGGAACAAGATAACACAAAAATTTCGCATCCAGAAGCGGCCTTTGGGCAATTTAACGCTAACTTGGCTGGGGTCATCGTAAGGGTCACATATCCCGATGCTTCCAGATCCATGCGCATGACTGTCGATGATTAAGGGACAATGTGCGAATAAGATTTCAGGCATACGGATATCAATGAATCAGGAATCATCTGACGTTTTACCTTTGAACGAACGATAGAGAATGGTTCAGTAAAACTGGCATACGGTTCTAGCATGTACCTGGAGAGTTGTTCTTCTATATATTAAGACTTTAGGACTGGTCATATTCCCCTTTTCGGCAAACAACGGTTATATATCTTGTCAGTATATTGGGTCGGGGGGAGGGAGGGCGAGGAAGGTAAACTTCTATATACGCAATTGAATACACCAGTCCCATACAATCAGAAAAATGACATATTACTCGAAGGAAACAAATTTGAGTCAAATTTACCTGAGAACACCTTTTCTCTAAATCTTTGAGAGTATTTTCACCTATGTAATTTTTTCGTGTGACCATGTGTGGGTCAGGGCAAACAACATATTTAGAATTTTCGATCTCTTTCTGTTTCTGTTTGGCTTCTTATTGTTTCTTCTTGGATGTCGATGAGCTCTCAACTGCCTTACCGACCAGTTCTGTCTCAGCATGACTAAGCCTGCAAAATGATGAGGACTCACATAATATGTGACCTCTGACTAGATTCTGAGCTTTCAATCACAAATATATATTTAGGCTTTTTTCAGTATGCGCTTTTCTTCGCCATGTAAACGCCAAGAGGGAAGGTGGAAAACCTTAAACGACCATTATAGGTTGTTGCACCGTCTAGTAAAACCACAACATGAGAGACACTCTCAAGTTACTTAGCTTAGCCACCCTTTCTCACCCGAGCTTTAACCGTGGTTACAGCGACAACTCCACTGTCTGTCATGACCTGCTGTGCCCAGTGAGCCTTTACGTGTGTTCACGCAAGTTGTCCAAAACCACACATGATCGTGCCCATAAAGTTATTACCCCAGCGTGTCGGTATCGCACAACTTGGTGTTAAGTCAGTATGCGTGAGATCCATTGCATATCCGTTCAATTCAAGAGACAATGCTAAATCACCAGTTGTTCATTCCACAAGCTTTATGTTTTTGCAACGTGCACATGCAACACCAAGCCAAAATTCCGAGTCAAAACTGCGTTGGTTATTCTCGACCAGTGACGGCTAATAATTTGCAATTAACATCACGGCATTTTTTTTCTACCTAATTCTGCTGGTTTTGGGGGGCGTGTAAATCGTCACTATTTATGTATTTACGTGAACAGTTAGAATAAAAACCTGACCTAGGTAAATGACAAGCGGCCGTATTTCACCGGTTACGTGTGATCATTGATCAGCTTTCACACTGCTCTGTTTTACTCCCTATGCTGTACGTCTTTAATTACATTCAGAAATTGTACCACCGAATATAATGGTAGGTCTCTTACACCGTGTATGTCCACATCCGCGGTAATTAGAAACTTTTCCAGCCTAAACAATTCGTTTTTAAGCTGTGTAGAAACCCATCAGCCTCTTCAGTACTTGTGAACGACCTATATTTAATTTAGTCTGTAAGTATTCATAAAATGTCACGCATTAAAGGGAAGTACAAAGGAATGCACAATTTGGACCGACTTGCTTTATGCTATGTACCCCATTATAGCATTTATATCTAAAGGATAAAATACAGCTCAATACATTGCACCCCAGTAAGCGAGGGGTACTCATTTGTAGTTTCCATCTGTCAGGGTTTAAAATTTTAAATAATTTAAATGGTATTTCCTTAAACATTATTTTTTACTCTCGATTTCATAACTTTTACAGAAAGGTCTAACTTTTCTGTTCAGTACGGCAGAAAACATTGATCAAATAAATAAAAATTTCTTAGCACTTAATTTCACAGCACTTACTCAGGTGTTAATTTGCGTAACTTATTTGCGCTGAAGCTTATTTTGGAATTTCATCTTCCCAGTACTGAACTGACACGCCCCTTCATCATTGACGAATATTACCAAATCTTCATTTCAGACGCCATGTTCAAACTGTGTGCGTGCCTCTTTCTGGTATCATTTCTTGGCGTTAGAGCACGTGACCGGGTCTACTACCTGACGGCGGAGGAGGTAGAATGGGACTACGCCCCGGGGGGTCGAAACATCGTCGACAACAGACAAGAGTGAGTGATTTACAGTCAGTACGAAAGACGGTATCTTATGTATACCAGTACTGCCACGAAGGTCATACCGTCAAGGTATATTGAACCCGCTGTTCAATATGCAATACCTTGATCGGTGCATAACTGGCATTAGTCTTCCATATTTACACGATGACTCCACAATATCCTTAGCAATGTACTCAATGGCCAGATATTTCTGACTGATGGTAACCACAATCCTTTGATCTAAGTGTGCTCAAATCCAAATGCCCCTGGTTTAGATTTCAGTTTACTGGAGAAAGTTTTTCTGGTATCAAAAATAAGTTAATAAATCATGATATACAGTCTTAAACTAGCATTTTCATTTCAACGGAAGCGTTATTCAGTGTATTCTGAAAAAGAAAGGCACACAACAATACTATATGTCTGTGTAGTAGTAAACGGTATGTCTTATGTAAAAAGCACAAAATGTGATTGCAGACCATAAATTCAGTAGCTGTTCATATTAAAGGCAACATGTAGAAAGAAGAATACGTTGTGTTTTGTGGAGAGTTTTATATCAATGAATTAGATTTAACATCAGGGGCCGAGGAGGTGCTTAAAACCTATTCAACCTGGTACAATAATGCTGTTATATTTTCCATTCAGAGATGCAGATGTGTTTCTCAAAAGAGGCACTGACCGGATAGGGCGTATCTACACAAAGTGTGTGTACAAGCAGTATACAGACCAGACCTACCGTACTGAGGTTCGCAAATCCTCCTGGATGAAGATTTTAGGTCCAGCCCTTAGAGCGGAAGTCGGCGACAGAATGATCGTTAACTTTTTCAACCGATGTTTCAGACCATTTAGCGTCCACCCTCACGGGGTCATGTACGACAAAGATCAAGAAGGTAATGTCGTATATTTCGCACGGCATGTTCACGTTTGTGAAAAATAATGACGAATGAATAATATAAAAAGAACACTCGAGCAGCACGATCAGCAACGTTAAGAGAAAGAAACCAATAAGCAATGTATCAAAGTATTATTGTCAAAAATGCTGAGTCACTGTCCTTGAGCAATGCAGAGCAAACATACGTCAGAACCTAGATAAACGCCATGAAATTCTCGCCACGGGAAATGATAGACTTGTGCTATTGTCTGCAATAGATAGAAAATTTTGACTATTCGATTCGCCAAACTAAAGATACACGAACCTGGTAAATATGTATATATAATGTGGTTATTTTAATTATTATTTCTTTATTAATATTCGGATGAAGGCTCTGTTTTCAACAAGCAGCAACTAAAACTGATAGGCGTTTCTTTTTAATACGTAAGGGGCTCTGTTTAGTTTTCTTTTCTATAATCAGTTTGCAAAAAAAATTTAAAAAACTGTGACAATATCTGTTCATTATTATACAGCTACTACCCGGTTCCATTGCTCTAAAATAACTGATACATAACTATAAAAGAGTTACGGATTAGCTGCGGATAATCCTGACAAAGGATACACTGTTTACAGCATCCTTTTAGAACTGGATAATTTATAAAAGTACACTGCGCAGCAAAACGTGCGAAACTAATTATAGATCAAAAGCACTCCTGTACTTTTTTCTACTTAACTAAATTGATATCTATGTTTTAGGAGCTCTTTATATGGATGGGACATCCGGGTCGGACAAACGAGACGATGGAGTGCCCCCTGGTGGTCGTTACCAGTATATCTGGAAAATATCCGAAAATTTTGCCCCATCCCCCGACGATCCCACGTGTCTGACCTGGGCGTATCACTCCCACGTGGATGCAGTGAGAGACACGAATTCAGGGCTGATCGGGCTCTTGCTAACTTGTAAAAAAGGTCAGATATCAAACGCGTGTACAGAGTAGTTATGTATGCAAAAAGGGCTAAAATGTAAGTGATTTCTGAAGACATATCGTTAATTAATCCACAATCTCGGTCTTCTACCATCCTGAAGATCTGATATCAACACGTTACGTTAATAAATCTTGAAATTGAGATCTTGACAAAAAGATATGGCGCGTCATAAGGAACCTAACATCTAGAGAAAAACATTTGGTTTGATTTGTCGACAAGGCCTAGCGTGCCAGCCCAGCACAGTATGATTCAAAAGCGTCCGACCAGTGCGGCTGCTGTGGTTTCAAGTTCAGCTCATCCTGGCTTCCTCTTCGGTTGTACGTGGGTAGGTCTTCCAACAAACTGCGGATGGTCGTGGGTTTCCCTCAAACTTTGCCCGATTTCTTTCCACCATAATGATGGCCGCCTTAAGTGAAATATTCTTGAATCTATGTGTCGAAACAGACATTCATATACCAGCCGTCAACCAATAAGGGCGTCAGTCGTACAACATCTATCAAATAAATCAATCAAATAATTCCTATCGATAATGTCAACCACAGTGACTATCTTTCTCCTAGAGGCAGACTATGGGCAATATAATATTAAAATTGACATTCCGTCGTATAGATTATTACTTCGTGCATAATAAAAGGTAATTTTTAGCGGATTTAGTCCACTTACACGAAGCCTCCTTAACGTTACGAACACATAACTACCGTGGCAGATCTGAGATCTATTTCATTCTTCTAGTTTAGTTTTCAGAAATGCAAGGTTAATGTGAATCAGAATACTAAGCTGGTAACATATCAAACCGTGGCGTCGTTTTGCCCACAGAGCCGGTTGCCATGGTTGTAACTCCAAGCGTGAAAAACGGGCCTTTATAACATTATGTAAACTTCTGTGCACAGATCCATATACATGTAACAGATTGATGTATATTTACTTTGTTTGATTGTGGCCGACAACACGTGCCTCACCTGTAACCGGATATCTTGACGTATGCGTTACTCATTTGTATGGAGAGCTTGTTGGGATGCCGCACCCCCAGGATCTGTGACGGAGCACGTGCTACCGGTTGCACGGCAGTTCGCTCAGTTCACCTCTTTCCCTTGTATTAGTTACCTGGAAAGACACTTTTAGCCGCTGTACTTAGAGAAGTTTACATAACTGAAGTGTCCATTAGAGTGGGATGGGTCGTTACTTAATACCGTAGTAGGTAACAGTGAATGCGTAGATGTTACAGTAGCGTTTCATGCAGAATACTAACCCAATGTTATGGACCAGTAAAATGCATGCCTGCACATCCTGAAGCTATGAAGCTCATAGGCTCTATGTACACTTACATTAAGTGTTCGTTTCCGTTTTGCATTTAACACCAACCTCTGAGCACAAATACGTGACCTCTCAGTTCAGCATTAGTTTTCCCTATTTGTTGCATGGTCCATAAAACGTTGCCTTACTGTGTTCAACTCATCTTACTGTAAAATAAGGTTAAGAGGTACGTCTTTGGCAAAAGTCGCAGAACTAATTACCAAACCATATTTCAACACAACCCCCAAAGAATTAAATGTAACATCACTGTGTCCAACTCAGTTTTTCGTATAAGACACGGTGAAGGAGCACTATTTTTCAATAATCGTAGAACTAACTACCTAACTATATTTCATCCACAATGGAACTGAAAAAATATATACAGTAAGAAATTAGAATACAGGATAGAGAACCAGGCAGTTGTTTTTTTTTCTTTTCTTTTTTTCTTTTTCTTTTTTTTTTTTTTTTTTTGTTATTTTTTTCAAGATTTGCTGAAAAGACAGACGGTACGTAAATTTACTAAGAACATCGATCCACGTGGAGTGCAATTTTATTCAACGCCATGCATATACAGAATTAAAAACATATCACGGAATTGGGATTCGTTTTGCAACTATAGAAGATAAGGCTGAAACAGCGTTAAAGGCAAAGGGAACACTAATGTTAAGCATGTATCAGTTGAAAGACCATTAAACGCTGTCCACAAAAATAGTTGGATTTCTGTTTTGTAGAATTTCTTCAGCCCAATAAAATGCAGTTGAAACTTTGGATTCTGCAGTGGCCTTTTCTGACCTTATTGGGATTAGTGGCGTCACATCCGGTCACTAAACACCTAAAAATTGCTAAATTTCACCATTCTGTATATATGTGGATACATTCGTCGAAAGGAGTTTCAAACAAACTAAATCAAGCAAAAAATATGTATGCGACGTCACTGATATTCTGTTGTGTTTTAAAACAATTTCAATCGGTTGGAAAAAATCTGAAAAAAAAATACATTGAACTATTTTCCTAGACAGTGTTTAATGGTTTTTCATCCGATATATACTTCATTGTAAAGTTTTCTTTGCCTTTAAGCGTAGTATTTAAACAAACTGAAAAAAGAAAATGAAGAAAAAACTTATAATATTCCAGGCTCTTTGATGCCGGACAACACGCGAAGAGATCGACAGAAGGATTTTGCTATGCTGTTCAAGATTTTCAACGAGAATGTTAGTTGGTATCAAGAGCGGAACTTTGCCAAATGTGGGAATCCAGCGACTTGCAGAGAGCTGGCTGAGAAAGGAGACGAGGAATTTGCAGAGAGCAACCTGCTACATGCCATCAATGGCAACCTGTACGGCACATTGCCTGTATTCCATGTCTGTGAGAAGGAGTTGGTGAACTGTCATCTGCTAGGAATGGGGACAGAGGTAGACCTACATACCGTGCTGATTCACGGACAAACGCTCCTGTATAACAAACACAGGTAGGTTTAAATTTCTGTAACAGTCTCTTGTCTGTTTAGCTTACAATGCTTGTGAAACGGAAGAAATACATGCAACTAGATGGGCGCTCAAAGATTTCCTATATATTAAAATGGAAACGATGTTTACAAACTCATGCAGACGAACATATAAACCCCAGTGAAGTTTGTTGAGTGAAATAATTAAATGTTAACATACACAAAGCCATGGGACTAACATCAATGAAAACTCTCCGCCTACCCTAAGTTCTTGATGCTATTTTATAATGCTTTCTTTATAATACTAGACTGGTTTATAAAAGCATTCATATTAATTGAAGTGAAGTGTCATGCACTGGCGTACACGCCACGCAGTCGTGTTTGCCACAGTGAGGGGTCATTTTACTGTGAATACGATCGGCTATATATATATATATATATATATATATATATATATATATATATATATATATATATATATATATATATATATATATATATATATATACGTGTCGCTCTCTGTACGCGCTGTGTAATATTTATACAGTACCGCTGATCGTATCGCTCATTGTTCCGTACGCGGTGTCAAATATTTATACACTACCCCTGATCGTATCGCTTCTCAGCACGCGGTGTCAAATATTTATACAACACCGCTGGTCCTATCGCTCTCTGAACGCCTTGTCTAATATTTATACAGAAACTCTGATCATATCGCTCTCTGTATACGCGAATCACGTAGTGCCGTCAAAGTTTCTGAAAAGTCAGAATATTATGTAGTGAGTGTATTTTTTTGCGACAGTGTTTGTAATGCAGCTGCAATCAACATCAGGGAATACATCAAAGTATGTTAAATGTTGAACGGTGGGGCAAGACACCTTAAACCGTTATTTCGGGGCTTACACGTGTCAGTTATTTGAAAAATCTCGGAAATTCAATATATATATATATATATATATCAATGAAAATCAATTATTTGCTGATGGCTGACGAGAGCCTCTGTACAAGATCGAGCTGCCTTGTTTTAGACATAATTCGGAAGAAAGTAAATTCAAATTCTGCAATCAGAAAAATAGCACTATATTAGTGATTACTGTTGAAAAAAAATGGGTTTGGTGTGATTCCCGAATATGGCACATTATTTTGGTTGTTGCAAATCATATTTGTACACAAATCTACAAAGTAAATTTTTCAGTCTGCTGTAAAAAGAAAACAGGACAGAAATTATTGTTCGAAAATAAACTTAACCGTCATTTACAAAACATTTTTTTTTCAGTTTTTTTTTACAGTGTACTAGTCTGTTAGCTTTAAGGGAGGGCAAGTTTGAGTACATTTTGGCCGTACTATTCAGGATTTCGATATCAGTAGCTTTTGTGCGTGTCAGGCCTTAACAGATGGTAAGCTGTGTAAATTTTGACGCTTTCTTTGCGATACTGACATGTAAGTGTCACCTTGGCATGTTAAGTAAACAAAAAGGGCACATTTCGAGGATTTTTTCGGCACTTTCATCATTGCCTCACGTATATATGCATTTCTCTTTTGAGAGGACAAGAAATCCCTCTTGAAGCCTTCATTAGAAAAAAAACGCCTAACAAATTTCTCAGTACAACCTAAATTTCTTATCAAAGTCTGTGTAATTACGTTCCCCTTCTGCAGAAAATGAAGACAACAAATATCCCGTTTGGATGCTATATTGACTGACGCAACATTGCTTTTTGAATCTAAAAAAACCATTTATTACCCTGTAGAATCACGAGATATTCGGACATTTTCAAGACGTGCACGCGTTATAGTTCTTATTTCAGGTCACTCAAGACTGTTTGTTTTGGGGCAACCTTTCTTGGGTTTCTCAAGGTGAATACACACAGCTTCAGAAATGTATTTTTCAATTAAGAGGTCATAAAACCGTGTTCATATATAGATTATTTTTTGTCTTGTATTGTTTTTTTTCTGTCAAGAAAAATGCCTTAATGAAGTAAATACAGTCATGCCCACAAACATCTCTATACACACATTTTTTTACAAGAAAAGGGTATAAATAAAGACGAAAGTGGAAACAAGTTTCAGCTGTGTCCATGTACTTTGTGATAGGTGTCTTTACATACATTATCAAATGCTACTGTGAAATGTTAGGAACTCATCGACGCTCGCTGGTATACTTAACACACATGGTAATTGCGAGTTGTTACCGAACCTTATTGGTCGATGGCTAGTGCTGACGATTTCATCAGACTGCACGATCTGTGTAGGGCCTGTGTATGAATCCCTATGCTACAGTGGTTTCTGTATATACCTATACAACAGTCGTATCATACCCTTTTGACAATCACAAGGAAAACTGAGCACCAGCTTAGTTAATGAATAAATTAGACATCCGGTTATTACACTTGTAGCTGTTTATAATTTAAAAAAAAAAACATTATGCGTTCATGATTAAGGATTACTATTCGTATTAACATGAGTAAAAGTTTAATGCATATGTTCATCAAATAACTTAACTATTCAGGTTTGGCCCCACAATAATTTAGACTATGTGGTGAAAGCATCACTGCATTTTATGCTCTTATCAACTTATGATAAATTTTGTGGGTCTGCCAGCAGCATACGGATGGTCGTGGGATTCCCCGGGGCTCTGCCTGGTTTCCTCCCACCATAATGCTGGCCGCCGTCGTCTAAGTGAAATATTCTTGAGTCCAATCAAATAAACAAATAAATAAATTTTGTGGACACGTGTGTCACGTAAATATCTGATTGGAGTTTAACTGTTATTCTCATGACTTCATTCGTTTTCAGGAAGACATCTGTTGGATTATTCGCAGCTGAATTTAAGACGGCTTTGATGATACCACAGAATGCCGGTCGATGGTTGATCAACTGCCAAGTTAACGATCATTATACAGGTGAAAATCGGCTATATTATTACATATGTTTACTATATTATGTAGTTGTATCCAAATATGAAACTTCAGTGATGCTGTCAAGCTAATGATACTGATCGACGTTTGATTTTGTTCTTTAACCTAAAGAGAGAAATTTTATATAGCTGTGTTATTTTACTGTGGCGTTTTCTTTGTGTCTTTATGTTGTGAATCTCATAGTGTACAGCAAACGTTTATTAATTATTATTTATGAAGTTATTATTACGTTTATGAATCACTTCATCCTTCAGTAAATCTTGAGGAATTATTTTCCATATAACCTAAAAACATATCCATGAGAGAATCAGTATACGAGGTTTGGCTTACTTGGATCCTTTTAACGTGATAGTTTGAATGGATATAAACACCCTATATAGTTTTGTTGACGTCACAAAGTCTGGAGCATTGTCTTGCGGGTAGATCTATGTATGCACTGTTTTTGGTCATTAAGTCATGTAATTCAGATTTACGATGACATTCACGTTCTGCAAGACCTTGGGTCCTAAGAATTAACCCCAGGGCTATGGCTGTGTTCATTTTCTTGAAGTCCCGGAATCGGCCTTTATGCCCTCACTACGTTAATTCATTACCTGAAGTTGCAGAAATTGGGCCCCAAGGGCCCTGACTGTGTAAGTTTCCCTGACGTCGGAGGAATCGGCCCTTGTGCCCTGACTACGTTCATTTGTTACCTAAAGTTGCAGAAATTTGCTACCATGCCTTGACTATTTGCATTCCCTAAAGTCGCAGGAACTGACCCATGTGCCTTGACTAAATGCATTTCCTAAAGTCACAGGAATTGACCCCTGTACCTTGACTAAGTGCATTTCCTAAAACATAGGTATTGACCCCTGTGCCTTGACAAAGTGCATTTCCTAAAGTCACAGGAATCTGCCCCTGTGCCTTGATTAAGTACATTTCCTAACGCTGCAGGAGTTGACCCGTGTGCCTTGACTATGTACATTCCCTTAAGTCGCAGGAACTGACCCCTGTGTCTTGACTAATTGCATTCCCTAAAGTGCAGGAATTGGCCACTGTGCCTTGACAAAGTGCATTCCCTCAAGGCACAGGAATCTGCCTCAGTGCCTTAACTAAGTACATTTCCGAACTCTGCAGGAGTTGACCCATGTGTCTTGACTATGTACATTCCCTTAAGTCGCAGGAACTGACCCCTGTGTCTTGACTAATTGCATTCCCTAAAGTGCAGGAATTGGCCACTGTGCCTTGACAAAGTGCATTCCCTCAAGGCACAGGAATCTGCCTCAGTGCCTTGACTAAGTACATTTCCTAACTCTGCAGGAATTGACCCATGTGCCTTGACTATGTATATTCCCTTAAGTCGCAGGAACTGACCCCTGTGTCTTGACTAATTGCATTCCCTAAAGTGCAGGAACTGGCCACTGTGTCTTGACAAAGTGCATTCCCTAAGGTAGTAGGAGTCTGCCCGTGTGCCTTGTTTATGTGCATTCCCTAAAGTAGCATGAATCTGCCCCTCTATCTTGCCAATGTGCATTCCCTAAAGTCGCAGGAATCTGCCCCTCTATCTTGCCAATGTGCATTCCCTAAGGTAGTAGGAGCCTGCCCGTGTGCCTTGTCTATGTGCATTCCCTAAAGTAGCAGAAATCTACCCGTGTGCCTTGTTTATGTGCATTCCCTAAAGTCGGAAGAATTGGCCCCTTGCCTTGACTAAGTATATTCCCTAAAGTAGCAGGAATCTGCCCCTGTATCTTGCCAATGTGCATTCCCTAAAGTCGCAGGAATCTGCCCCTCTATCTTGCCAATGTGCATTCCCTAAGGTAGTAGGAGTTTGCCCGTGTATCTTGCCAATGTGCATTCCCTAAAGTAGCAAGAATCTGGCCGTGTGCTTTGTCTATTTGCATTCCCTAAAGTAGCAGGAGTCTGCCCGTGTATCTTGTCTATGTGGATTCCCTATCTGCACCTGTACCTTGCATATGTGCAATTCCCTAAAGTAGCAGGAATCTGCCTGTGTATCTTGCCAATGTGCATTCCCTAAGGTAGCAGGAATCTGCTCCTGTATCTTGTCTATGTACTTTCCCTAAAATAGCATGAATCTGCCCGTGTACCTTGTCGTAGTGCATTAGCTTAAGTTGCAGGAATCTGCCACTGCGCCTTGCCTGAGTGCATTACCTAAAGTCGCAGGAACTGGCCCCTATACCTTGACAATAAGTTCACTCCCTAAAGTCACATGAATCGGCCTCTGGGCTCCGACTAAGTTTATTCCTTAAACTCGTAGTAATCAGCCCCAGAACCTAACTATTAAAACCCATGGTAGTCGCACACCATGTTAGTGCAAAACTTTTGCTTCTCTCTAACAGTGAGCACAGTAAATCTGTTGATGTTAAAATAATAGTGAAAACATGTTTTTCCAAAACTGCAATCTCATTAAGGAAAAGAAAAGGTAATCACATAATCAAGCATTCAGCATGAAGTAATATCAGACAATTAAATTCACCTGAAAATGTTAAATACAAAATTAGTTTATGATTACAGCTGGCATGCAGGCTTTCCTTGATATCCGTCTGTGCAGGGACAACACGCAATCGTTCTCCTCATTATATCGTGACTATTATCTGGCAGCAGAGGAAGTGACTTGGAATTTTGCTCCTTCCGGTATGGATGGGTTTAATGGCGGATCCTTGTTACAGAGTGACAAGTAAGTCGGATGTGGTTTAATCATAACAGATGGGACGATTAACAAAATTTCATAGTGTATATGGATCGTTTCCTTTCACGGATGGAACAAAAAGGGCTCAACTGAAATAAAATTGCTTGTTTTAGAGATTGTTGTTTAACCGTCACAGAAACAGGTTACACATCAACCAAATGAATAATGAAACCCCTTTCTAATATTTCTAATAATAACCTTCTTTTCCCATAATTCCAGGGATTCTGCTGTTTATTATGAACATAGTTCACAGAGAATTGGTGGAGTTTACAAAAAGGCCAAGTTCTTCGAGTATACCAATGGTTCATTTAATCGGAGAAAGACGAAAACTCCCGAAGAGGAATATTTGGGAATTTTGGGACCCGTGATCAGGGCGGAAGTAGGGGAGACAATCATAGTTGTGTTCCAAAATTTGGCAAGTAGGAACTATTCACTTCAAGCTCATGGAGTCAGTGTGAAAAAAGATGAAGAGGGCTCGAAATACAACGATAAATCTAAAGGTATCCCATTCATTCATCACTTTATCTTCTGTCACTTAGTTATATACCGTTACCGTCCATGATGACCCCCAGAACAATTGGCTTTAGAATTTATATTATTAATTTTTTTTATTTATCCAAATGCCGTCAAATTTTGCTAATGTTTTTGATAATGGTGTTTTACTAAAAATCTTACAGTAAAACGCATACTTCTAAGTTTGACAAAGAATATCATTTATATTCATGACGGTCTATCGGGGGGAATGTTTTAGTCCCTACCCGAAATCGAAGGTTTTGTATTTGTTATGGTTCTTTCCAGTGAATCGGGCTTTTGACATTATTAATAATGACATGTATGTATTGTAGGAAGTGCCTTATATGACAACGAAGTGGGGCCTGGCGGTATATTTGTGTACTTCTGGTATATCCCGGAGGAAGTTGGTCCTAGTGACCTTGACCCTGATTGCATCACCAATTTCTACCAATCAGGTGTAGATCCTGTCAGAGATACCAGTTCCGGTCTTGTTGGCCCACTGCTGGTTTGTAAGAAAGGATCTCTGACAACTGACGGCCAACAGGTAATTTATCGTGAATTTTAAATTTCTCATAATTTGAGGGGATTTCGAGCAAAACCATTTATTTCTTCATTCAGTTGTCAGCTGTGGCATGTAATCCAGATGTGAAAAACATTACCGAGGTGATAACCTACAATTCTAAGTGATGTCTGGAACACCCTACTACTACTACATAAATATGTGAAATTCTAGTAAAAATTTAAAAAAAGAAAAAATCCGCTCTGGCCAAAAACAGTTGTTCCTGGGAAACCTGTGGAACATTCACGTGCTGAGTGGTCATTCAAATTGTTTGAAAAGATTTATCGTGTTCAGTGAAATAATCACTTGACGTTTTATTTTTTTCTGTTTTTAGAAAAACGTTGACAAAGAGTTTGTATTATTGTTCACAATCTTCGACGAAAACCTTTCGTGGTATATTGATGACAATATCCGAATTCAGGGCTTGAGGACAACGAACACAGATGATGAAGATTTTGCCGAATCTAATAAAATGAGAAGTAAGAAAAGTCATTTTATTTTTTAAGTTTGACCAAATGACAATGACCCATGTGAGAAATAGAAATCACAAATAAAACATATTTTTGCAATCCATTATTTCATATGTACATATTTGAAAAATAAGATATAATTGTGGAAGGTGCATAATACATGTAGGATATACTCTCTTTATTTAATGAACAGTTTAGCATTAATTCTGACTTTTGAAACTGATTTGGATCCATTTCACATAAAGTTGTCTAAGCTGATACATGTCTTGGACGAGTCATTACATGCACGATGCAAATTATAGTTTAATGCTCAATGTATACAGGTATCAACGGAAGAGGCTATGGAAATCTGAAAGGCCTAACCGTCCTAAACAATGATCGCATATCCTGGCATTTGATTGGTTTGGGAACAGAGTCTGATCTGCACTCAGTACATTTCTATGGCAACACTCTTGTCAAAGATGGCGGCCGTGTGGATACCATCGCGGTATTTCCCGGGACTACAGCCACGGCAATCATGATTCCCGACAATCCAGGTATTTTATGGAGTATATAAGAAAGTGTACTTGTAAACTTCTATTCTAACATTCCTTCACCATGACTGTGTGTATTCTGATTCGATACACCAGGTCCAGTTTTTCTTATTATGGAACAAATATTAAATAAACGACATAAATAGGAATGATCATATATAACACTGAAAGCAGTTTCTGTGATATTCTGAACATGAAATGCTGAGAAGATTTCAGATTCAGAACACATGGTTAATATTTCTGTGAAATACATGTACACGTATACCTCTTGTTGATTTCTGGAACAAATTGCTACTCTGTACTAAGGAATATTTCCGGAATGGATCCATTTCAATGTTGACATTAGTTTGGTGTAAGTCGTAAATTAAGGAGAAAGCTACAGTGGTCTCCATGCAAGCCACGGGAATAATCACAGTACGAAGACAATACATGAACTACATCTACATGCGCCATCCGACATTAGCATACCATTTTTGAACCATGCATTAAATGAGATTAATACATGATAGTAATCGTGAACCGCATTTTCATGGTAAAGATATCTGGCCAACAAAGAATGGATGGATCCATCACATCCGATGTCCCTCCACCCCTACTTGTGACAAGGTTACTTTTATTCCATTGCCGGTGAAAGCAGTTGTGACGTCATGACGTCACAGAAAGATGAAACATTTATAACAATGTTTGGGACATCCGGTTGACCTATTTGCAACAAAACTGCTTATGATTGTCAACCGCGTGTCCTTGACAGGCAGTTCGGAAAGGCCTATACACGAATGAAGAAGACATTTAAGAGAATGTGTTTTTTTTTTGTTTTTTTTTTGCCAAAGTATCTCAGATTTCATCACGAAGGTTATAACCTCAGACTTTTAAGCTTGATTTCAGTAACATATGTGTCAAGAATCAATGCGAAATGTAAATAAATTACACAACATGGTGGTATTTCAATATTTCTCCTCCGTTTTTTCACAACCTAGGTACATGGGGACTCGTGTCTCGAACGGATGTTAACTTTATTGGCGGAATGACGGCCCTGTACCGTGTTATGCCCGCGAGAAACCGGTTGCCTAGGATACAGACCGTCACCACGGGAGTCACAAGGACTCTCTACATCGCCGCTGTCGAGAGACTCTGGGACTTTGCTCCAACAAAGATCGGTATTGTGAAAGGAGAGAGTCTGTACGACGAAGACTCGTAAGTTTTGTCCACTTGTAAATTGTTGACTTGTTGACTTCAGTTCAACCAGCCGACAAAGTACTAATTGATGTATCTTGAACAAGGAAAAAACTATCAAGGAATGAAGTGTGCGTTATTGACCGATTTTTCGATTGATGTCTGGCCTTTATTATACACTTTTCAGCAAATGGCCCAATTGTGCAATTCGGTGTGGTCAGAGAGCACTGTAATATTCATTTAAGTAGTGAGAAATTGTCGTATTGCGAGAGCCCATACATGTGTAGTGGATGGGCAGTGTCGTTGATACCCATTTTGTGTTTTGTGCCTTTTTGTCATTTTCTTATAATGCAAAATCAGAATTTGCCAGACTTGATTCAGCAGTCTTGTGTTGTCCGAATTGTACAGAGACATTTTTATCCATCTGTCTTTTCCAGAGATGGCTACATATTTGTACGCAACGACACGGGATTTATTGGAAGCACCTACAAGAAGGTTCTATATCGTCAATTTACGGACAGCAGCTTTCGAGTGGAAATGAAGAGAGATGACACTGACCGACATCTTGGAATGATGGGACCGTACATCCGGGCAGAAGTTGGTGACGTCATCAACATTGTTTTCAAGAACATGGCGAGCCGCCCTTACTCGATTTATCCTCATGGAATAATCTCAAAGAAAATAAACGAGGGCGCTTTGTACAAAGGATCAAGCAGAAGGAACTCTGGGGCTTCAGTTGCTAGTGGATCCACCTTCACGTACACGTGGAATGTTCCGGAAATGTCAGGACCAGCCGAAGGAGATCCGAACTGCATCGCGTGGCCTTATTATTCTCACGTGGACCCTGTCCGCGATGTAAACTCTGGCCTGATTGGTCCGTTGGTGATCTGCAGAAATGGCGTCTTGGATACGAACTCTCATAGACAGGACAAGATAGACAAGGAGTTTACGCTTCTTTTTACCGTGACAGATGAGAACAAAAGTTGGTATATTGACGAAAACATTCTCACGTACGCTCGCACAAGAACGGATGTGGACGATCCAGACTTCGAAGAAAGTAATCTGATGCACGGAATAAATGGTCGCATTTACGGCAATAACAATGGAATTGAAATGTACAACGGCGACGTGGCGGCTTGGTATGTGCTGGGAATGGGGACAGAGATAGACATACACACCGTGCACTTCCACGGCCAGACGCTCATACATAAACAACAGATCACCAACAGAGTTGACGTCATCGAAGTTTTCCCGGGAATTTCCGAGACGCTAGAAATGCAGGCGGACAATCCGGGCACTTGGCTTTTACATTGTCACATATCGGATCACTTACAAGCAGGAATGGAAACCGTATTCACTATTAGGGACGAACTGCGGCCTACGCCTAACACCAACATCATTACTACCGCTGCCCCGTTACCAGCGGTCTGTTCAAACCCAGGTAAATTCATTTCATTATTGTTTTCCGTGGTATTCAAGAATATTCAAAATTTAGATAAATATGTGTAGTTTTGTACTGTGCAGTTCTGTGTAACTCATTAACCTGTTCACATGTTTACCTGCTGCCTATTTCAAAAAGCCATTTCTGACTTAAATCCAAATTAGAAAATATGATCTGAAATTTTACTTTGGGGTCATTTATAAATTTTGGACTCATAAATGTTATATTATCATACAAATGTGTTTTAAGACAAAAGTTACTGCTTCCATCGAACGTTTCTAAATTTAAACATTGGAAGAGGTTTAAGATTTTGACTTAAGTGAGAAATGCTTGATCATGGCAAATAGGTTGTGATTTTCCCTAAAATTTATTGTACAACTCACGTGTGAAATATTAAGTAAAGCATCATACACAATTCTGTGGGACAGGAGTCGTATTCGAGGGATTGAGACGTTTGTCTTTCATTCACTAGAACTCGCCTTTAAGATCAGGTTGAATTCAGGTCTTGGATCGACATTCAGGGAATTTGTGCAGATTCCGCTGCTCTCACTGTTCGTAGAGCATAGGTTACATCAACAGATCGATGAGGCCGTTGGCTAGTTTTACGTGTTTTGAAGAACACTGGTCTGACCAAAATACATAACTAATTAACAGAAAGTTTTACGAAATTCACCCAACTCCATCCCACCTAATCCAACTCCACCCTAAAATGCATGTCCAGAAATACCCTAATCAGACTGAAATTGCCAAATACAAAGGTTTGATAGGGATTTTATACATTGTGGCAAGCTCTAGGCAGAAAAAGGGATCAAGGTTTATGCATTATTTGCTTCTTTCTTGTTTTGCAGCTGTGTGGCGCTTTCTGCGACAGACTTCACCTCTAAGAGCGTCGGCGCTACAGAAGGCTCTTTGCAACCGCCATCCGTCAAGTCAGACGAGAAATGCTTGTTTGGGTGACACCTGGTGTCGAAAGAGTATGTTAAAGTTCATCGGAGTTTCGCGGGAATAATTATTTGATCTGTACACAATCTGATTCTCTTTGTGTCTGGTTTGAAACTGGCTCTGTGGCTCAATTTCCCGTTTTAGTAAGCGTACAGATGTAGGAAATTTCGAAATTTTGTCCTTAACAATACATACGTTACCTTATGTGACGTTATAACCAAGACAGGGTCATTTACAAAATATGAGATATTAATTTTATGAAGTTTAGTGAAAGTTGTAGACGTGACAAGGCCATGGAACCGTATATCTGTACACACGTAACATTAGTTGTAGGTGAACATATTGTGAAACAGGAGCCGAGGTTTACCTGGAGGACAAATAACGATGATAATTATACTTCTTGCGTCGTCTTGAAATGACAAAATAGCCTGCCCTAAACTGTCCTCTCAAAACATGTGGGAGACCTGAGTGCAAAAGGCGCAAGTAACATTACCGATACGTGTGATGTCGGCCAGCTTGTGTCCTTTCCGAACTGTCAATCAAGACCACGCATTTGTCCTCTGTAGTTACGTTTATTACTATGGTTTAGTCAGTGATGAAGGTGTGACGACTTTATATTATTGTTACATGGTTACTCAGTGATAGAACATGTCCGACGCAAATGGTGTCAATAATCCTCATATTGGACAAGGCGTGATATATTTGCGTATCCTGTAACTGAGTGACCATGTAACGAATTTATCCTACAAAGACCCATCAATTCAGTGCAGAAGACCGATGAATAGGAGCAAAATGCTAAAGCGATGTGACCACCGTCGGACCCCAACAAAGGGAGACAAACTACTCAGCAAACACACTTGACGTCATCTGTAGGATTCGAGTATATGTGTACCTCAGTTGTCCAATGGAAAGCGGAGTATTTTGTCTGACGCAGGATATGGTTACGTGTTCTATACCATGGCTGTCAGTGCTAAAAGTATTACGCCGTCCTGTATAGAGCTACGTGTGCTATACCATATATTGTCAGTGCTGAATGTAGTACGTCGTCTTGCATACACAGTTAAGAGACGCAATATGTGCTTGGGGGAAACGCGAACCCTTGATAAACGTTTCCCAAAAATGTGCTGTACGACTCGCGTGTGTTTTGAAAACTGTCTCTGTACATATAAAAATTTATGCATTGTTTTATTATAATTTCTTTTATGAGAAACGTCTTTTTATGTCGGTGATATATATATATATATATATATATATATATATATATATGGTGTCAGACATGTACTAAAAAAAGATCTGTTTACAGTTGTCTTTATGATTTAGGATTTTTTGTAAATATAACCTAAGCATTTCTTATTCTAAGATATATCCTTTTATTCCCAGAAGCGATATTTATATTAAAAAAAACTATCTAGATAAATTTGTGACCATTAATTTTATATTGTATATGTGTGTTCTAAAATATATATTTTTAGATTTATAAAAATTTATAACACCACTCTTCATCATATACACGTTGACGCATGACTCTATTGTGTTGTTTTTGATTTTCATCAGACTGCTTCAATGAAATGTAGGCCTGTTCCTGAAAAGTAGCAGTGGTTATACTGTAACTAACGCGTGTAAATTAATATTGCTTCGGTATATATTGTGCTATGCAGGTTCTTTTTTGGCTATATTATTATTATTTCTATACGCTATGGAATATGAGATGGGACGCGTTATTGTTACGAAGGTAGGTCTTCAAAAACGTCTCTGAAGAGAAAGATGTTGCTTTATGCATAGCCGTGTTATAATCTGGATGTTAAATATAAGGTTTTCATAAACATCATCAGTTTTATCTTTTTGTGATAATTTTGTAATTTTATATGACAAAAACGCATTCCGACAGGAAATCTTACCAGAGATGTTTTCTAACGTGTATTCTTGAATTCGGATATCTTTAAATTACTGCCATTTTAGTTTTACGAATTTTTCTTTTCAGTGCAAATCTTACCCTGATGAATTTACCATATTGTATGATAGCAAAGAGCTACAATATTCTGTAATACCAAAGTCAGATCTACTTTGTCATAAGTGAATAATAATGTATATATTTTAAGGAATAAAATAAGTATATTTTTATTGTCAGTTTCATGGTTAATCTTTTGATTTGTATGCAAAGACCATATCTTGCAAACTTTGTAGATCATGTAATGCGAAATTCCGCTTCTCAGGCATTTGCTTACCTCCTAATGATAGGACTGGCATGTGAACAATAGTCTGTCCGATTTCCGCAAATCCCGTTCTAAAGCGTGATTACTTGGGCGGCGCTCGTATAGTGATGACTGGGTCCTATTCACCCGAGAAGGATGCATCGTGAAATTTCGGAAAACGGTCGAGTACTATTTAAACCTCCCCAGCGTGTCCAGTAAATCCTCTAGAAAGCTTATGGTTCTATACCACCAGAGAGATAAAATCCAGAGCTGTCCATCATCCCAAAGGCAAATATCCATCCATACATCATCAAGTTCAACTTTACAATGTATAGGTTCTATAGGAGCCTAAACATTGTAAAGGAGTTACTGGACACGCTGGGAAGGGTAATTAGTAATCGACGTTTTCAAAAATTTCATGACGCTTCCTTCAGATGTAGACCGGCCCGGATAGCACAGTTGGTAGAGCATCCGCTTCGGGACCGGTAGATCCAGGATCAATCCTTGGTCGCGTCACACCTAAGACTTTAAAAGAGGAAGTTGTAACTTCCTCGCTTGGCGTTCAGCATGAAGGGGATAGTGCAACGATTGGTTGACCCGTATCAGTATAAATGGCTCGGGCGGGGCGGCTTACTTGCCTTCGGTAAGTCGTCTCAGTGATGCAGCACTAAATAAAAGAGCGGTGGAAATCCGTCCTGCAACAAAGGAGGCACATTACACGTGCATGCACCCTAATGATTCCTTCGTCGTCATATGACTGAAAAATTGTTGAGTACGACGTTAAACCCCAAGCACTCACTCACTCACTCACTCCTTCAGATGTAGGCCTAAATAGGACAGTTTTGAACAACATGCGCTCGAAACCAGTCCGTAAACCCTATATATAGGCCTACCATTTACCAGCCCCCTACATATATATAAGAAGTATATATATATGTAGGTGGCTGGTATTTGGCATATATAATGTTTACACTCGTTTCGAGCGCCTGTGTTCTGAACATACCACTGGCCGTTTGTCAGTTTGCATGGAATATGGTGGGTGGAGTAGTGTCCCCTTGATCTGCCCGTCTTCTAGCTAAACTTTTGTTATTAAACACCTTCTTCTGAACTACGCTCAGTAGTAAATAACCATTCAGTTTTCATTTGAGATAAAAGTTGTTTTATAAGAATGGGATGCATTTTTGACGATATACATATACACCTTAATGGAAATATCGAGGAATATGCATAAATTTAAGACTAGGACTAGTTAAGAGAACATGTATATACTTTGCAATATTTGCTTGATTGGTGTTAACCTACGGAGCAAGAGAATTTATCGCTTTTACATATATGCGACGCCATTCGTATAGGTGGAGAACCAAAGTGACTGGAATAAATATTCGCTCTTTGTCTGGGATATAGATGACGGATAAAGCGGGTCAGAAAGAAAAAAATGGTACTTGTTTCTGCCTCGCTTGGCGCTCAACACTGCGCAGTTAGGGCAAGGAAACAGGACTGGTTGGCCCGGTATAATGTGATCGGGTGGGGTGTCATGTCTGCTGTTTTCGCATATTTCAGTGGTGGCAGCATTTTGGCGGTATATGGACTCGCCCTGACACAAGAGGACACAAAATATGTACACACACCAAATGACTCCTGTGCGTCATATGACTGAAATTAAAATTTTAATTTTATCCTCGACTACAACTGATCTAAAAGTATATTGTGATAGCCGTCGGCGTCGGTCCGTGCGTCCATCTCTCCTCATCCTCGTGAACACTCCATCTCAATATAAAGATTTATTACCAGGGCTCCAAATTTGTACCACATGTACACTTAGCAATTTTGATCAAACAAAAGACACATTTGTAGTGTTATGTATACTCGCGCATTGTATCATGGGATAGCTTCCCAGTGTCATGGCATCCTGAAGTAAACGTTTCCATCTGTTCCAATAAAATCCTGTTTGGTGCTATCTGTTTACCCACACTAGATCGTAACAGTGTTAACACTACATGGTGTCAGAAGTGCTTGGAACCGAAAAGACTTGACATTCGTAGTTGTTAATCGGAACTGGTACAGCAACAGCACATGCGTTGAAATTTCAACACCAGTCACTCTGAAGTGTTCCTTAATCAGGGGAGATCACTCTCATGAATGTTGATAATTTTTCCTACAAAAGTTGTGTCCCCTTGACCAGAATGGCTACAATTGACCGACAGCGAAGGCGATGTTCCTCTGCCACAACCTAGGCGGTATACTGCAAATATACCTGTTCCACGTAAATTAGATGTTTCTAATGGAAATCTTGAGCAAAATTGGAGAAGACTTCACCGACAGTGGAAAAATTACCAGGTTGCATCACGACTAGAAAGTGAATCATCCAGTTATAGATGTGCTGTTCTACTAGGGTGTATCGGAGAGGAAGCTATGGAAATCTACGATGGATTGGCCTTTACAGAACGGAAGATGCAAATGACATTGACACTGTTATAAGTAAATTTGAAGAATTTTGCGTTGCTGAAACTCATGAAGCCTATGAAAGTTACATGTTTAATAAGCGGTTTCAAGAATCGTCAAAGACAATTGACGCTTATATTGCTGCTCTGAGAAAGCTGGCAAAAACATGTAATTTCGACAATATGGAGGACAGGATGATACGCGACCAGGAAGTGGTAGGTGTGAGAGAAGCTGCTGTCCGTGAAAACTGTCCAGCAAAAGACGCTACTTGAAACAAGGGTCCAAAATTGGACATTTTGCTGTAACCGTAAATGTCCGTCTTCACGTACTCTAGCCAACGTGAGCAGTAAAAAGCAGTGAGTAGGACAGTAATTGCGCGTTTCTTGGACCCGTAACAGACGGCAGTGAACATCCGTGGAACGTTGAAGTCAAGGTTGGAGACTGTGACATTCAAAGCAGATACAGGAGCTGACGTAACTGTGATTCCAGCTGGACTTATTTCTGATATGAATGTGTCGCTGAGGAAAACTGTGAAAAAGTTATTCGGACCACGCGGCAAACAGCTTTCTGCACGAGGCGAGTTCGATACAATTCTTTCCAGAAATAGGCAGAACACTGAACAAACTGTTTATGTAGTGAATGGTCTGAGAGAGCCATTATTAGGCCGACCTGCAATCACAGCGCTCAAACTTCTACAACACGTCAATGCTATTGACGAGACACGCAGCTCTAATGAGAAGTACAGCTTGTGTAATTTTGATCAAACAAAAAACACATTTGTAGTGTTATGTATACTCGCGCATTGTATCATGGGATAGCTTCCCAGTGTCATTGTATCCTGAAGTAAACGTTTCCATCAGTTCCAGTCAAATCCTGTTTGGTGTTATCTGTTTACCAATACTAGATCGTAACAGCGTTAACACTACAACATTTGATTTTAATGTTGATCTTCACCTATTTTTTTCAAGGTAGTCGTTGAAGTAGGAATTGACTGCACACATGCAGATTAGACCCAACTTGCTTTTGGCGAGAAAGGCTCCCCCATTCATGCCTGCATAGTGTTTGTATATTACCCTGTTTCTTGCAATAGGGTCTTTAGGTTCAGTTAATAGAGCATGAGTGAAGTTCCATTCCCTGTTGCATGGTGATGGTATTTGATGTAAATTTTGAAGAATAAAAATATTTATTGCGAAAATCCACGGCCTTGATGGAAAAAAAACATGTAGCTATAATTCTGAACGAATGGCGTCAAATGCCTGTGATAGTGTCAGTTCTAAGTGACCTGTGAGATGCCATGCATGTATATGTGTGTGTTTTTACGTTGGGCCTATCGGTAGCCGATAAAAAATCTCGGCCCGCCACACATGTAGGATTGTACTATAATACTACTAATCGGTATGGTCCCTAACCCATTCTCATTTGATGTCTTCAGTTTTAAGAGGAGTGCTGTTTACTTGTTTATTTATTTTGTCATGAAGCCTCCGACAAATACGAAAGGCAAAAGAAGACACACAAAATCCGAGTCGGCGTGGTTGTCAAAGTGCATGGGTGAATACTTTGCCTGATTCAGGACAGACATGAAACTCCATGTCGAGTTTGACGCACGAGAAGCTGTGACATAGCAACCAGTTATTCCTCTGCCGTCGCGCAATACTCATGCAAGCAATGTTTACACTCAGTCAAAAGGAAGCTAAAAACTCAAAAGTTTACATATTGATATTTAAAATTTAAAAATCTATCTTCACCGAGGGCTTATATTGCTGAATATGCTAATGTTTTGTTTTAATTATTTTTTCTATTCCTGCACTATTTTTTCAATGCGGCAGAGGTCTTGTTAATGCTCAAGGTACAGTTGACAAGATGGCGGGTCTTTCGGCGGCAATTGCACCAGTTCAACAACCTCTTTACCCTAAAATGACATCTCATTACCCAAAAGTTCCACCCAAAACACCTAACGCCGCTATAGAATACGCAAGGTAAAAGTCGAAATGTTTGAAGCTAGAGATAATGTCTGGGTGTGGCGTATAAAAGTTTTGAGAACTTTTACCCTGAAACCATTTTATGCGGGGTCCAGTTTTCGTCGCAGAAGCGTAAACTGTTAATTGATGTTAATTGATTAGTTAACTTATCTACATTAATCCGGTTATCCTCATATTTCCTTACAGATTAGGTTGTTGTGCCTCGTTGAATGTTTATATTATGGTGTTTTAAGAGTCGTATTTTTTATGTGGGCGTATTACTTTTATTTCATTCCTGCTTAAAACAATCTTAAATACGCCTAACTATATGCCTAATTTATTTCAATAATTATCGCTTTATCATTAATGTCAATATTTACTGTAAATTGCCAATTGAACAGAGCTATTCAGGAGGCCCCTGTCACAGCATTGGTTGGAGTAACTGGCCCAAAACAACCAGATAAGGTTAGTACTTAAAGTAAAAGAAAGCTAAAATATGAAGTAAGGCTCATCATACAGACGACTTAAAACTATGCATAAATATACTTTCATTTGTTTTTTTTTTTTAGATTTTTGTGAAGAGAGTTAAAGGCGTTTAAACCTTTGAATTCTAAGGTGGGCTTTATGGATCATACTGTCAGAGTTCAGGAAGTCTGACGTCACAGGGAGTTTTGCCAACTCTAATCACGACACTAAATGTTGTAACAACTCTTTTAACCCATGAGTAAAAGATTATTGAAATGATGTGCGCAAAAATTCCTTCCTTCTGATAGACATTTGAAAAAAAAGGTGATGTGATGTCAAAATTCCTTAATACAGTCAGTATGGCCCATAAAGTCCACTATAGAATTCAATTATTTGAATGCCTTTCAACACTCGTTAAAGAATCTAAAAAAATAATTGAAAGTATTTTTACACATGGCTTTCACTTGTCTGTGTGATGAATCTTACTTCATATTTTAGCTTTCTTTTACTTTAAGCCAAGTTCTTGCTTTCATCATTTGACATCATTTAACTTTTTTGAATGCAATTGAATACATAAGGCCAATGGCTTTCGAGTCCTTGTTTCCCATCAGAATATTTTGGAAAATCATAATTATTGATAATGTCACTTCCTCTGACAATTTGTGTCAGAAATATGAAATAATTAGCTTAGATATGAGGGTCAGGGATAATATAACAAGTGATGGGAAAAGAAGGAATCAAATGCCTCTGGCCTAATATGGCTGCAAATTCCTCATCAGTAGAACTAAAATAGTCAAAGCATCGTGTCTTTTGTGAAATTATTAGATCAGTAACCAGTAACATATGAGGTTGGATGTTTGATGGTAGCCAGGCACCACTGATTCAGCAGTTTACTGCTAGGTGTCTGAAATGGTGATTCATTACATATTTCTCCTGTTTTTGTTCGTTTTGTTTTTGTTTTTTTTGTTTTTTGTTTTTTGTTTTTTTTTTTGGAAATAAATAAATCAGAAAGGTTTTGTTTTACTGATTGGTATTTATCCCTGAGCTAAAGATTTTTTAACTAATATGACAGCAGTACGGTATATGAATGAATGTCATGTTAGTGTACATGTAAGGAAAAACTGCTGTGTTCTTTATTATTGAACACACACAAGTGAAAGCGTAATGTCAGTCTAATTTTTTCTGAGCCTGTATTATCAATGTATAGAATTTGTATTTTTTCTCTGTCTGAACAATTATCTGTATTATACTTTCAGCACCATCCCACTACAAGATGTCGTATGCGTAATCAGGTGGGCCTCACCAACAGATGGCGCTTGCCAGAGTATCTTGGGAGTGATCTGTTGGGATCTGCCCAGGCTATCAAAGCTACCAGGTCACCTCTAAATAAGAGCCTTATTAGAATAATGACAGGTGAGACAGTGTCTGAGCTCTGACAAACCTGCAGGTAAAATAGGCCACACAAAGAAGGGTTTTTTTTCTAGAGATTTTTTTCTAGAGTAAAACATAAATATGATGAAAAAGCCAGAAATGTGACTGTTTGGATTCTGTGTACATCAGACAACTCTATACTTCAATATCACACATCAGTTTGAGGTTCATGTGATTTTCAAAACCTAAAAGATCAGATTAAAGTATAAATTGTAAATTAATATGAACAGTTACTTTTTTTTACTCTGTTGTGAATTATGTTCATATATTTTGAATTAATAAATGTAGATTAAAAAAAACAATTTAAAAAGTAGAACTGAGTCTTAAAGGCATTACAGAGGCAGAGAGCGTGATTTATGAACCTTTTGACTGTGTTACAGGTGATATGAGTGTACGTAAACCGAATTATACCTGCAGCCAATAAATCTAGTTTAGGGTTTAAGTTTATTTGTTTATTTGATTATGTTTATACTCAAAACACAACTTTTGGTAAGTTACTAACAAACTTTTCCATGTATGACAGATAACCGCTTATTGTCACTAAAGTTCACATGGACAATGTAGTTGATTTGGTACGTGGGAGAAGTGGGTGTGCAGATCCCGTCCCGGACTGGGGTTGAACCCACACCTTATGTACCAGAAACTACATCTCACTATTGACCCATGCTCCTCAGTGTCTAGGTCATGTATAAAGTTCCATGATATAGGTGTGAAATATGCCCAAGGCCTTGGTATGTGACTTATGAGGGTCTTTCAGTTCATACTCATTGTTTTCTCTCTTCAGCGGAGGGTCCAAGGCACAGTCTTAACCTGGATCTGTCCCAGCCGTACAAATTTCGTCAGTCTAATGACCGAGCTCAGCCTTGTAGAGGCCCTCATTTACCAGAGATGCCAGTAGGTAGAAGCGGGAGTGCGGGGAAAGAGAACACCACACTCACAGTGGCCAGGCCACCCAGGTATAAAAATGATACGTGTTTTACCTTGATTTGAAAATGACCTGGTGACTTGTAACTGGGAGAAATGACCTCCATTGATAGCATGCTTCAGATCAGCTCAAGCAAAAGCATGGTAATATGCATTCTATATAACTCGTCATCCCTGAATATTTGAGATATATTTTATTCTCAACCTTCTTCACATAAGACATCAAAGGATTGTCATGTGCTGAACTCTAGACAAGACCTTAGTTTGGTATAGTGGACTTCCAAGCAAGCTCTTCTAAAGTAAATTTAAAAATTTTTTTTCATTGAAATAAATGCTGTCAAACGTTTGAATCATATGGTGGTCTTTATGGATCATACTGCCAGTGTCAAGATACTACAACGTCAAATCACATTTTTTCTTTATATTCCCCAACAGACAAATTTTTTTAGAACATTATTTAAGTAGTCTTTTATTTGCAGGTAATAAAGGGTATTCCAACATAAAAAGCCAAGTTGAGAGACGTCTTAACTGAAAACTTATTGAGACGTCAGAGTATCTAAAAGACCAGCTAAATCTACAAGTATATGGTTCAAAAAGTCCATCACAGAATTCAGCTATGTGGATGTCTTTAACTTTCTTGTAAAAAAGAAAGTAAACATATTTTTATGCCTTGGATTTTAATTTTAATTAGAGCTGTCTATCAGAGCCTTTACTTTGAAGCTTGCACCAAATGAAAAAGGAAAACAAACATACCTGTATAAATTCATGCTGCACAGTAGACATACAACTATAACAAATAGATTGTCTTGTATGCCTCAAAGCCATTTGTTTTTTGCCAGTCACACATGATCTGTTGTTTGTGTGTAGGTTATATGATGGACAATCACTACAGGTAATTACATGTGTGCTACATATTGTTAGAATCCATGGAAATGAAGGCAGTACCATTCACCTCTTTATTGTTGTCATTTTCTCAGAATCCCTCCTTTGAATAGTTTCATTCCTGGAACAGCTCGAGCCATGACTCCAAAGGAAGTCTTCCAGTGCCTGTCTAAGAGAAGTCAAATCAGTTTAAGCCCAGGTAGTGTAGACAGAATCACCATTTAAATATACACGATGAAAGTTAAATGAACTACAGGATAGCGTTAATGAAATCTAAAGGACAAGGAGTCATGGGCTATCTCTAGGTGCGGAGTCCATTGGGTTTGAGTGTTGCACTGTAACTAACCACTGTATATGGGTACTTTTGTCTACATTCCCCATAAATATAAATCAAAGGAAAATGGTGCAGAGAGCGGAAGGAGTGGGGTAGGGTACTTGGATTTGGGGTGTGTTAAACACATACAAGGCATACAAGTGTGTGTGTGTTTTTTGTATTTCATAAATTTTACATTATCACTGAACTGGCCTGAAATTAACCACTACATCTCTTTTTATTTATTTATTTATTGTTTTTTGTAAAATATATTAATCAAGTTTGCATTTTTCAGATGTCCTTCTCCACTGCATGGATGTGGACTGGGAGCTTCATAGGGCTTACTTACAGAAATCTACAGTGCTGTCAGAAATCCTTAAAGCTGCCGATAACCCTAAACACATGCAGTACTACAACATGCCCGAGGCTGATGCTCTGCACAAACACATCAAGAAAGGAGCATTGTACTCCAACGACTATCACTGCACCAAACACGCAGAAATAGGGCGCACTGGCAACCCTAAGAGAGGTGGGAAGAGCGTGGATAGGTTTCAGTATTCACGGTTCAGAGTGAATAATGTGACGGTGATAGAGCTGGAGATCACTGATCCCCTTGTCACAGAACACGGTGAGCCTAGCTGTCAGCCATGTCACTGTTGCATATTAGCTGTTTAAGTGCATCCCTCACACATCTTATAACTTTTTTTGTAAAACAGTAAAAAGCCGTTTTTTTGTTATTGCGCCACTAGACCACATGATTTGCGACAAAATGTCACAGAAAATTGATTTAACAAGTTTTGTAAAAGTTACACCAGAATCGTAAATCAATAAGTATCTGATTATAATGGCCTGGTTTAACCGATATGTATTTCGCACGAACGAAAGTGGATTGGCAAACAGGTGCAATGCCATATGAACACCGCTTATTTTGGCTTGAGGGGCCTCCGTGGCTCAGTTGGTTAGCGCGCTAGCACAGCGTAATGATCCAGGAGTCTCTCGCCAATGTGGTCGCTGTGAGTTCAAGTCCAGCTCATGCTGGCTTCTTCTCCGGCCGTTAGTGGAATGGTCTTTCAGCAACCTGCGGATGGTCGTGGGTTTCCCCCGGGCTCTGCCTGGTTTCCTCCAACCATAATGTTGGCCGCCGTTGTATAAGTGAAATATTCTTGAGTACGGCGTAAAACACCAATCAAATAAATAAATAAATATTTTGGCTTGATATGTTATTTCAAGTTCAGTCCCTTTAATGTTTCACTGTCCCTGTTTCTCCATCCTAGAGTGATTATATATGGCTATTTCCACAACATAGGTATGTTTCAGTACTAGGCCATCCATGCTTTATATAGTTATTTGGTTGTTGTTGTTGAACACCACAGTCAAGAATATTTCATTTTTGTGATGGCAGTGATTTTTATAGGTGGAAGAAATGAGAGTTCCTTGGGTAAACAAACAACCTTTATTTTTTGGCAAGTTACTGACAGTCTTTCTGATGTCTGATGTACAGATATTTACAGAGCCATAAAAGTGACATGGTTAGAAAAAAAAATTTAAATAGAAGAAAAAACACACACACACAGCTTTCAATGTGTCAGTTATGTTTTTTTTGAAATAAGTTGTGGTCACAAGATAACTGACCAGTAGAAATGAACATCTTGTATGCACAAGATCTTTGTTGACTCATGAGCACGACTTAATAAAGATCTTGTGCACATGATTTAATAAAGATCTCTCGCGTATGACTTAATAAAGATCTCATGCGCACAACATAATTGTGCATTTCTGTTGGTCTATTATCTTTCGCTCTCAGTTATGTTTTATTTTTAATAAGTCATTTGCACGATATAGTAACGATCTTGTGCGCACAACTTATTAAAAAAGAAACATGACTGAAACTTTAAAAGTTGTGTTATTTTTTTTTCTATTTAACTTTTTTTCCCATGTCACTTTTATGGCTCTGTAGATATCTACACCATGCTGATGAAAGACAAATGATCATTAAGAAACATTATTTGTCACAACCCTAGATTTGAGATCTGTTTTATTCCTCACAGCTTAGCTTTCAGAAATAAAGATGTGTAGTCCTCCCTTATAACTAACCTACAACTCTTTTGTCTTTTTGAGTGCACTTTAATGTGTCAGAGCTGTACTTTAAAGAAAGAGGTATCCTTTAGTCTTTTAGTAATTCTGAATTCATATCAACTAGTTGTTTGGGAATAATAGTATCCATGGTGTCAAATTTAACCCGAATACCACATCGAAATGCTTCTAAACACTTTTGTGAGTCGAAAAGTTGGCTGTTTGCGAAGTTTGGACGGTGTCATGTTGTAGCGCTGGTTACATTTGTGTTAATTGCTAAGTTATGGTATTTATTTCTAAAAGACATGATTTTTGTGACATACAGCTTTGACACTTTAAGGACAGCACATGAACAGGACAGATTTCCAAGTTAGTGAATTAGTGATTCAGATCAGTTTGAAAATGTGGAATTCATTATAAGGGCACATGGTCAACCAGTTCCCTAGCTACAATCCACAACCTACCACCTTAGTACATCTATCAGTATATTTACTGCAATTCTCCAGCCTTTTCTCATGTTTACAGGGTGTTTATTCAAGTGTATTCTGATGGCATTATTCTGTGTTGACTAATAAAATTATAAAGTCCTGAAGCTGGCCAATCCAACCAATGTAATTTTGTTTCCAAAAGTAAATTACAAAATGTGCATACATTTCACTGAAAGTTGTTCTTAAATATGGAAATAGTTGAGGAATTAGGGTAGCGTTAATACGAATGTAGGCCTAGTATATAACCTTGTCTATACCTGTGCTTGCCATGCCTTGCAGCCCTGGCGGTAGCTCTGGGTCACCTGTACCGTGATGATGTGGTGGTGGAGGCTGATGAAGCGGCTGGGGTACTGGCAGCTGCTCACTTCCTGGGCTTCCACCCTCTGGCTCAAGGGTACATACTCTAGTGAAATTCTAATGCCTTGTGCTTTTATGTATTATAGTCGTCATACTAACAAATGAGGTACAGTGTAGTATTTGTTTGGACATAAGAAGGTATTAGTAGTTCTTATTCTAAATTGCCAGTTAACATTTGTGTATGCTTTGAACAGGTGGCATAAGAGTGCAAGTAGGATAAGCTTATAGTGCAAACAAAACCTTCAAAAAAATTTTTGTCCAGCTTTTCGCAGAATATTTATATTTACAGTTTAGGTTCCATGAATGTAACATTATATTTGAACACTTGAACCCCTGAACACCTGTGTGAATAAAGATAACTTGAAAAGCTGTAACCCAGGATCCCCTATCTTTAGGATCAGCCAATCAGTATGCTTCTACCAAATTCACTCTATCAGTTTTGTACATAGGTAATTAAGTGCCCTCAGTTAGTTTGCTTTAGATACAGTAACCATTTGTTGTGGGAACTTTTAAGTTACAACATTAGATTTGATAAGGATAATCATACTGGCACATTTTGTTTTTCATTGCAGCTGTGTTAATGTTATGTTGTCTTCCATCAACTACAAAACAGTGTGCTCCTACCATAATGTGGCCACAGAGGTAAGGTTTAAGGCATAGAGGCAAGCATCTTTTCTCTGTACAAAGGTCTGTCAGCAATTCACGGCTAGTCATGGGTTTCCCCTAGGCTCTGCCCGGTTTCCTGCCAACATAGTGCTGGCCTCTGTCGTGTGGCGAAAAAACACCAATCAGATAATTGAGTAAATTTGTCGGTAAGATGAGATATATTATTAACAGGCCACAAATTAAGAGTTAAACTGACCATGTAATGTTTCAGTGGTATGAACAATCCTGGGACACATCCACAAAGCCATTTCTGACAGTCCAAATTTTGAAATAGGATTTTAGAGCTAATTTTTGGGCCATATAAAGTAACACCCCATCATTGTTATCTTATTAAGACAACTGTTTCCAGCCCCAGATATTAAGCATTTGTGACAAGTTTTGTGTGTTTCACATTTAGGAGTTGAGGCATTATGATGTTTTACACTATGTCAGATTTTCCCCAAAATGTTCCTGGTTTTTCAGTTCCAAGAGGAGAAATTAACCACTGCCTGTGAAGGTTGGCTAGAAGTGAATCTTGTGCCAAAGGTGAGAAATTGATCACATGAGTACTGAGGAAATCACCTATTAGTGAGGAACCTTTCCTGTGCAAAGTAACTCAGGTCCAAGCTGTGTAGTCAGTTGTTCATTACGGCCTTTGCGATGATGATTTGTGGGCTAACTGTACAAGTGCATGTAGTACCCATGTATAGTTGTGTAGTAAATTATATACGAGTGGAGGCGGAGAAGTTCTAGGCCTGAGGTACAACAAGTCACCCTATCTGCTTGTTATATAAATGTAAGCTGTTAATTGAGCACGTTCTTTGCTACATAGAGGAAGGTACAAGTCATTAAGCACATGTCATTCTGAGTAATCGAATGACAAGCATCACCGTGTCTGTCAAATCTTCTTTAAGTACCTCACACCATGAACTTTTCACCTTCCGCACGTAAATTATAGCGTTTGTCTTAAGTAGTATCTGTATAAAAGTGTTTCATTTGCACAATTGCATCTAAAGCCTTTTCATTTGTGAAAAAGACAAGAAAAGTATAAGTAGCTGTGCGTATAGAGGATATCAGGTTCAAACTACCCCAACCTATAATAACTGCATTCTTCACTGGCCGTGTGTAGTTTTAGATTAATATACCCAAACTGTTTATGTGTTTGTTAGTTTTACATGAACTTGTAGTTATAGATTCTTATTTATATATCTGTTTTAAATATGCAGTTTCCTTGCTTTTATGAGGCTTCTTATAGAGACATACCACCGAAAAAAATGTGCGGTTATTTTAGACATCATCTACATGAAGCTGAGGCTTCCAGATGTCTACTGACACGTATTTGACTTTGAGTAAACAATCAAATGTTCGGCTTTATCTGGAGTTTCCCTTCGACCATCAGCTCACTCGAGTTGCTGTATTTGGAACACTTGACTTTTTGAGTCATTTATCTCCCTTTGTTGTCTAGACGACGGGAGATGTTCAGCGAACTTGAAATGTCAGACTTACTGTGTTGTAATTATGCTGTCTACCATGTTACTTCAGTTCTGCCGTGCTGCGCCCAGTTTCACTAAGCTCCGTATCATACATGTACGATGCCCTTGTGAAACTGGGCCCAGCTTGCTGGAAATTACAAATACTTTATAAAACTTTATCGATAGAAAGGAAGATCCCATTTAGTTAACTAGACTTATAATTCGCTTTCAGTCTATCTTATTGTTTACGTGTTTGATCCACGAGCGAACGTTTCATTGTGGGAATCTTTGCTCTGCCTCATTTACTTCTTATCTCGTCGGGTGGATAGTTTAGACCAGTGATGGATTTCCCCTTGTAATTCTTTTAATTGACATTTATCTTAAAATATAGACCCAGGAGATTAGTTAGGAGTCAAATGCAACTCATTTTTGTATATAGCTGAACCATGTGGGCCGTATGTCCCTTTAAACTATATCCATTCACAAAAGGCTTTTTCAACATTGTATGCCATTATATGTGCATATATAGGCTTCAGTATGAGGGTGTTATGTCAGATGTTGCAAAGCAAGAGAAATAATCGTCTTTTTTTCATTCTACTTACACGTAGTCTTTCTTGTGTATACGTCATGAGTTATCATTTGCTTCCAGCTTGCCTTTCACATTCAACTCAGACAGCTGTCCTTTGAGGCATTACACAAAGTTATCAAGTCTACCAGGTAGATTAATTAAATGTGTTGATTTATTTCTGTATTTACTTTCTGGGACCTGCTTTACAAAGATAGTGTAACTTGCGTGAACATAACTGTCGTGCTGTGACATTAATACATGTTACATTGTTTTCCAGTTAGCTGCGTGCCACTATAGTATATGCGAACAACTCCCCCTTCCAAATTTTCTAACTTTCAAACAGAAAATCGAAAGTCTTAGCGTTAAATCTCACACTGTTCAAGCTTTTTCTGAGATGATGTAATCACTTGATTTACTGTGAATGACCTGAAGATTATACCCAGGCTTGAACCTGATCATTGCTGTAGTATCTAGCAGGCAAATTACTAATTGTTTCGTATCAATCTGTTGTTGTAACATAGCTGTAATGTTTAGCATCTAACAGCTTAATGTCAATACCATCAAAATTCATACAGAAACTTTCTTTTTAAGTGTGTAACGTACATCCAGTTGGCTCTGCTGCTGATTGCACAGTCTAACATTCATTGCCATACGTTCATATAGTGTGCATATTTGTACATCATATGTGGGAAAGTTTGTCAGTATCTTGATAGAGGTTAGTGGTTTTTCCGTCAATACAACTGACCACATCTGTTGGCATAAGGGAAAAATTCTTGAGCATGAAGTTAAACCATAGTCAGAGACATTAAATATATTTCTATAATTTTGATGAAGACCTTGCAGTCGCTCAAAATAAAAGAACCTTGAAAATGGAAATACACTTAATGAACATCTCTAGTTTTTTAACCTTCCTGGCTTATCCTGCAGTAACTGCCGAGTTATGCTGTTGTTTTTCATATTATCCTGTACCTTCTGTTACGTATGTAATAACATACAGATTTCTGTAATAAAACATGACCCAAGTTTTCATTATGTAATGTACATTATTATATCATGTACTGTATGTTAACACACCTTGGTCTGTTTTCATTTGTAGGTTGTTCACCTTCAATGAGCACAGTATCTATAAGGTGCTTTGTGATTGGCTCTTCCTTCAGCTCAATCCTGACATCCAGCTTATGCCTTGTCAGAGTACCATACTGAGCTACTTCAACAGGTAATCCCATGGGTGTGCTTAAAGTGAGAGAAAAATGGAGAAGGAAGTGTGAATCAGTGGAAAGCTTTATCTAACACTATCTTTATTTATGATAAATATACTTTCATATTTTATGTATTTTATTTTATTTGACAGTTTAATTAAATGCTGCGCATTTTTTTAACTTTGTGGTTTAATGAGAAATAACATGAGTACATATTGGTTTAGTGGTTCAGTGCCCATCCTGAATAAGGAATGTAGCTGAACCAACAAGTGGTGGATTTGAACCTTTAACCTAATTGGCCAGGCAGGATAATAATGCTAATTGACTTGTGATATGAAGAATGCTCTGACAAAATAACACTTTCCTCGTCAGCTTCTCCAAGTCCTGCTCACTGTTGGAGAGAGAAGAGGGTCGGGTGTATGAACCTCTGTTTGCTGCCTTGCGTCTTCATGGCATCACGGACAGTAAGTCTGATACATTCCTGCAGATGGTCGTGGGTTTCCCTCGGTTTCCACCCACCATAATGCTGGCCGCCGTCGTATAAGTGAAATATTCTTGAGTACGGCGTAAAACACCAATCAAAAAAAAAAAAAAAAATCTGATACATTCCTGACCGGTCTTAGCCACACCTTCTATAGGCCATAACGTCTTCATGGCATCACAGACAGTAAGTCTGATACATTCCTGACCAGTCTTAGCCACACCTTCTATAGGCCATAACGTCTTCATGGCATCACAGACAGTAAGTCTGATACATTCCTGACCAGTCTTAGTCACACCGCCTATAGGCCATAACGTCTTCATGGCATCACAGACAGTAAGTCTGATACATTCCTGACCAGTCTTAGCCACACCTTCTATAGGCCATAACGTCTTCATGGCATCACAGACAGTAAGTCTGATACATTCCTGACCAGTCTTAGCCACACCTTCTATAGGCCATAACGTCTTCATGGCATCACAGACAGTAAGTCTGATACATTCCTGACCAGTCTTAGCCACACCTTCTATAGGCCATAACGTCTTCATGGCATCACAGACAGTAAGTCTGATACATTCCTGACCAGTCTTAGCCACACCTTCTATAGGCCATAACGTCTTCATGGCATCACAGACAGTAAGTCTGATACATTCCTGACCAGTCTTAGCCACACCTTCTATAGGCCATAACGTCTTCATGGCATCACAGACAGTAAGTCTGATACATTCCTGACCAGTCTTAGCCACACCTTCTATAGGCCATAACGTCTTCATGGCATCACAGACAGTAAGTCTGATACATTCCTGACCAGTCTTAGCCACACCTTCTAGAGGCCATAACGTCTTCATGGCATCACAGACAGTAAGTCTGATACATTCCTGACCAGTCTTAGCCACACCTTCTATAGGCCATAAAGTCTTCATGGCATCACAGACAGTAAGTCTGATACATTCCTGACCAGCCTTAGTCACACCTTCTATAGGCCATAACGTCTTCATGGCATCACAGACAGTAAGTCTGATACATTCCTGACCAGCCTTAGTCACACCTTCTATAGGCCATAACGTCTTCATGGCATCACGGACAGTAAGTCTGATACATTCCTGACCAGTCTTAGCCACACCTTCTATAGGCCGTAACGTCTTCATGGCATCACAGACAGTAAGTTTGATACATTCCTGATCAGTCTTAGTCACACCTCCTATATGCCGTAACGTCTTCATGGCATCACAGACAGTAAGTCTGATACATTCCTGACCGGTCTTAGCCACACCTTCTATAGGCCATAACGTCTTCATGGCGTCACAGACAGTAAGTCTGATACATTCCTGACCAGTCTTAGCCACACCTTCTATAGGCCATAACATCTTCATGGCATCACAGACAGTAAGTCTGATACATTCCTGACCAGACTTAGTCACACCTTCTATAGGCCATAACGTCTTCATGGCATCACAGACAGTAAGTCTGATACATTCCTGACCAGTCTTAGTCACACCTTCTATAGGCCATAACATCTTCATGGCATCACAGACAGTAAGTCTGATACATTCCTGACCAGACTTAGTCACACCTCGTATAGGCCATAACGTCTTCATGGCATCACAGACAGTAAGTCTCATACATTCCTGACCAGTCTTAGTCACACCTCCTATATGTCATAAAGTCTTCATGGCATCACAGGCAGTAAGTCTGATACATTCCTGACCAGTCTTAGCCACACCTTCTATAGGCCATAACGTCTTCATGGCATCACAGACAGTAAGTCTGATACATTCCTGACCAGTCTTAGTCACACCTTCTATAGGCCATAACATCTTCATGGCATCACAGACAGTAAGTCTGATACATTCCTGACCAGACTTAGTCACACCTCGTATAGGCCATAACGTCTTCATGGTATCACAGACAGTAAGTCTGATACATTCCTGACCAGTCTTAGTCACACCTTCTATAGGCCATAACATCTTCATGGCATCACAGACAGTAAGTCTGATACATTCCTGACCAGACTTAGTCACACCTCGTATAGGCCATAACGTCTTCATGGCATCACAGACAGTAAGTCTGATACATTCCTGACCAGTCTTAGTCACACCTCCTATAGGCCATAACGTCTTCATGACATCACGGACAGTAAGTCTGATACATTCCTGACCGGTCTTAGTCACACCTCCTATATGCCATAAAGTCTTCATGGCATCACAGACAGTAAGTCTGATACATTCCTGACCAGTCTTAGTCACACCTCCTATATGCCATAAAGTCTTCATGGCATCACAGGCAGTAAGTCTGATACATTCCTGACCAGTCTTAGCCACACCTTCTATAGGCCATAACGTCTTCATGGCATCACAGACAGTAAGTCTGATACATTCCTGACCAGTCTTAGTCACACCTTCTATAGGCCATAACATCTTCATGGCATCACAGACAGTAAGTCTGATACATTCCTGACCAGACTTAGTCACACCTCGTATAGGCCATAACGTCTTCATGGTATCACAGACAGTAAGTCTGATACATTCCTGACCAGTCTTAGTCACACCTTCTATAGGCCATAACATCTTCATGGCATCACAGACAGTAAGTCTGATACATTCCTGACCAGACTTAGTCACACCTCGTATAGGCCATAATGTCTTCATGGCATCACAGACAGTAAGTCTGATACATTCCTGACCAGTCTTAGTCACACCTCCTATAGGCCATAACGTCTTCATGACATCACAGACAGTAAGTCTGATACATTCCTGACCGGTCTTAGCCACACCTTCTATAGGCCATAACATCTTCATGGCATCACAGACAGTAAGTCTGATACATTCCTGACCAGTCTTAGTCACACCTCCTATATGCCATAAAGTCTTCATGACATCACAGACAGTAAGTCTGATACATTCCTGACCAGTCTTAGTCACACCTCCTATATGCCATAACGTCTTCATGGCATCACAGGCAGTAAGTCTGATACATTCCTGACCAGTCTTAGTCACACCTCCTATATGCCATAACTTAAACATGTTTAAATTTCAAGAAAGTTCTGTAGGGGCATCCATGGCCTAGTGGTTAGCATGCTAGTACAACACAATGATCAAGGAGCCTGTCACCAATGCGGTTGCTGTGAGTTCAAGTCCAGCTCATGCTAACTTCCTCTCCGGTCTGCCATCAACTTGCGAATGGTTGTGGGTTTCCCTTGGGCTCTGCCCAGTAGCCTCCCACCATAATGCTGACCATAAGTGAAATATTCTTGAGCATAAAGTTCTGGTGGGTTCGCAAAGACGGATAAAACAATGAGTTTGGATTTGATTTTTCAGCTAACCATTTACGCGACATGCAAATGATGAATGTTGTTCCCCAGTCCTGGGTCATCAATATCTTGTCTCTCCACTATCAGGCTGTAAGTATTATACACTCTTGATTCAACACATATGCTTTAATACCGTTATGGAAGAAAATTCTATTTAGGGTATTAATGTTTTGGATCTTGTTTGTGCATGACAATTGATAATTGAAGCCATACTTCTGCTGGGATGTAATGATTGTATATAAATGGAACTGCCAATAGTTTAATCGGCCATTGGCTATTATCATCGGCTAATCATCTTTTCATCACACTATGAGCTGTTTGACTCTGGCTCTGTGTGGTTTCCTATGTGCTGTTGCCCCCTGGCTCTGTATGGTCTCCATCGCATTGTGTGCGTTTTCCCTCAGATTCTTTGTGGTTTCCCTCTGGCTTTATATAGTTTCCACCACACTGTGTGCAGTTTCCCTCAGGTTCTATGGGGTTTCCACCTGTCTCTGAATGGTTTCCACCTCACTGAGTCCAGTTTCTTTCAGGCTCTATGTGGCTTCCCTCTGGCTCTATATGGTTTCCATCACAGTGTGTGCAGTTTCCCACAGGCTCTATGTGGTTTCCCTCAGGCTCTGTATGGTGTGTGCTACACTGTGTGCAGTTTCCTTCATGCTCTGTGTGGTTTCCCTCTTGCTCTGGGTTTTCTCTCTATGCTTTACGTCCTAATTATATTATATTTGTGCATAAACCAGAATTCTGCTGGTGGACTGGGCAGCCCAGAGGCCTGATCCGTTTGCATTGTTTTAATGTGATTGTATGTTAAATGTGATGACAACACAGCATTTCGAGTAATTCTAGACCAGTGACACCTAATAAATTGCAATTAACATCATTGAATTTTTTTTCTTTTTAACCCAATTCTACTTAAGCCACGGTGCTAGGGGGCGAGTAGTTTGCTATTATTTATGCATTTTCATGAAAACTCTAACTGAGGTAAATTGACAAAATGCTGGGTGTGACGATTTGCCAGCTATCACATTGTCGTCAGTGCTCTGGTATCTCTCTCTATTGAATTCCTGTATAACGAGGATTGTGCTGGTGGACTGAGCCTCCCTGAGGCCTGGTCCCTTTGCATTGATTTAATGTGATTTAATGTGATGTGATGTAATGTGTGTTAAATGTGAGAACAACGCATCATTTTGAGTGATACTAGACCAGCGACGTCTAATAAATTTCAGTTAACATCACTGAATTTTGTTTTGCTATTGAATGGCTAATTCTGCTTATTAAGCCTCAGTGCTAGAGGACGCCATTTGCTATTATATATGCATTTATATGGACAGTTAGAATAAAACCCTAACTGAGGTGAATTGACAAGAGACGATTCACCTTTATACTGGAACCCAAATGAATGAAGTGTGCTTTTGAGTGCATCCGTCTAAGCAGTAAGTCACTATGATTTGTGACAATGTTTGTGTGTTGCCAGTTACAAGGAGGAGGTGACATGACAGCATTCAAGAACTTCCCCTCGGCCTCGATAAGACATGGCTTTATTGTGGATGAGGTAGGTGTCATATGGCAGGTTTACTTGCAGAGATGTGCTGTTTTAATTGTCGTGTATGTGCAGTGTAGATTTCATGAATGTAAAGTTCTGTTTTTTATCATTTTAGTAACTATTTTTGTACTCTGTTACTCTGCAGCAACAAACGTCTGAGAGAAGGTGTCAACAAATGTCCCAAAACAGGGCATGTATCAGTTTAAATGGCTGTTAACATAGCATAAAAAAACATAACAGCATTAATGTACTCTTCAGTACTTAGATGTACATGTATGACAGATTATTGATATGTTTGAGTCTAAATTTGTGTTGATCAACCAATGGGGTATCTTGAGCTTGATTCTGTAGGGAAGGCAGCATTTTAAATTTTTACACATGAAGAGACCATTATGAAATGATTGCAGATATACTGAAAGCAAAATTAAAGCTCAACTAAAGATAAACAAGCACCCACTATTTTATCCATCCTTGCTGTTTTCAGAACCCCCAATATTACTCTGAGATCTTATCCTTGTATGGCTTCCATTTTGAGCTGAAGGCTGTAAAACAAGACAAGAAAGGCTCATACAACTTCTTTATGCAGGTATTTCTGGTATTGTTTGTATTTATTTTCCTGACGTGAGGGAATTGTGTTGACATTGTTATATGATATTCAGTTGAAAAGGTAAACTGAATTTCTCATATAGAGTTTCTACATTAACTACTAGCCGGCGAGTCAGTGATCAAGTCCTACAGTATGCATATTTTTTCTTTCCATTCTGTATTGCCTGAGATGTCAATGTGTTGCTCTCCTCACTGGTGCTACATACTATGATTGCATTGGTGGGGTGTCATGTTTGGTGTCGACATCATGGCATTCACGAGGCAGCACAATTGCATTGAAACGGTCTGCTCCAGGACAAAGATCACACCACCATGGTACAACAGAAATATCGTTGATGACCGTGTGAAGTAAGCCCCGATCAAACAAGCAGCCAATTATAAGCATTAGTTTTTTCCTCCCCTCATTTCAGCGTTTGAAGCCAAATGATTCTGTGCTAACATACCGTGACTGCGAGCGTCACACATTTTCGATGAGGCCAGACCGTCTGGTGAACTTCACAGTGAGGGTACAGTGTGAGAAGGAGGGGAAGTACTTTACCTACGTCAGCCCCATGATCTCCCAGAAGTTTGGCCTCAGTGAGAGCATCAGTCAGAGTGAGGTGAGTCATCGGTATACAGGTGCTCAGATGAGACATTAAACACTGTCCAGTGAAACTATGCTGCCGAAATGCTGTCTTTTGGGTCTGAGTCGTTATCACTGATATATTGTTTGAAATAGTGAATTTCATGGTTCATTTGGCCGATGCATTTTTAGCTCTATGTGTGTATGCATTTTTATTAAAAATGCAGAGGACTAGCAATGTGTGTGCGTGTGTAAAATGGCTAAATCATAATGTGATGTAAAATGTAAAATCATGATCACTACACTTAGGGAGGCTTGAAGCACTCGTTCACCCAACCCAAGGTGTTGTAGTTGTAATATGAACACAAAATACATGTATCTAATTATATAATTGGGCCAAACTCCAAAGGATATTTTTCTCTGTAAATGTATACTACACGCCTTGTAGCTGTGTAAGGTTATGTGATTTACAATGGAAATTCCAATAAACATAATTGTGGGTTTTTGGGGGTTTTTTGTGTGGTTTGTCATGAATGTTTACAATATTTCATACTCATATTCAGATCACAGTGTTTATTCTACGTTATGTGCTAATGTTTTGTTCAGTGGACACGATTTGGCAATATTCATCTTGGAATTATCCATTTTAAAAAAAAGCCCATGTGTAGTAATGTGAATAAAATCTCTATACTGACATTTTATGTTGATGTATATTCAACACATAAATCAGTTCTCTGTTTCATGTGTTTTCAGTCTGTAACCATTGATAACCTGGAGACTCCCTTCCACACAACATTTGCCGTCTTATTTCCATCTTCATAATCAAGGCCAACAGCAGAAGTGTGAAAATTATATTGAATAGAAAAGGAATTTTGGGTAATATAGGTTACAAAAAGAAAGGTTTGTGTTGGTCACGTTTGTAAGGTCTCTATGAAGCAAGTGAAGTGAAGTCCTTTTTCATTCCTTTTTTTTTTTTTTTTTTTTTGGTATGTACTTTTGAATTTTATTATATAATATTTTGAATTTGAAAATTCCTTGGAAACAACAGTTAAAATAATTTTTTCAAATACTGTACATTAAGATTATGGCTAATACTTGTATGCACTATTTTAATGTGTTGTGCATCTAGAGGCTGAGCAGCTAGAGATGTTGCTGGCTATGTATTGGCTAATCGCATTTTTGTATTGATTTCAGCTGGGTTCAGTGAAAGAATGCAGTTAAATTGTGCAAGTCTTATTTTGTAATCCTGCTATTTTATTTATATTTGTATAAATATTTATATTTTATTGACTATGTAAGTGATATCCCTACATGTTTGTTCGTTGTTCCTTTGACTGAATTCTTCAGTCAGTAGTTTAAGTAAGTAAAGTGCTGCGGTCAGTGTGTGTGTACATATGTGTGTGACAGTAGCAATGTACACTCAAAAATGAACACACACAGCAACATGAAGTCACCAAATGCCAAAAAGAATATTTTGACACATACATGTGATATATATTATTGTCTTTGTGCCTAATAAACACTGTTTAAGTATTAAAATAATGTCTATACACTTCAATATAAAAACTCTTTCATATAGATATATTTTTTCTGTTGTATGAAAACTTAAGTAATTTATTATACACTTTTTATAATGCATGTATTTATTGTTTACTTTACATGTAGTTTATTAATGATGTGACTTTATGAGATGAAATCGTGTTTGTACATTCAAAGAATGTCAGGTGCTTCCGTCCAGCCAAGATAAGGGAGGTAACCTGTGACTTTGTGTTGATTATGTGATGAGCAAGATATAGTAATAAATAAAAAGTGCTGGGGAAAAAAGTGATGCTGTAATAATTATGTTCTGTGAAGGTCAACCACAACAACATTTTCCAGAAAGAGAATAACAATGTGAAGGGTTTCGCCATTTTCTCCTCAGCCCGTTTTATGAAGAAAGAAATGTGTGTACTGTGTGCATATATATAACAAAATCCATTTTTACTTGTAAATAAAGTGATTGTATTCCAAAATACCTCATAACTATTGTAAACAGTTGGTGAACCTATTAGCACGTGATACACTATTCCAATGTCACTGAACTACATGTAATACTAAACCCAGTTTGTCAAAAAAATATTACAGAGATAACTTTCCTCACTTACGAGCCAAGTTATAAGTAAACTTGGATGTCTAGAAGTGGCCCGTAGGACTATTGGGAAGACTACAGTACATGAGTGAATTATCTATTTACATTTGAGGCTTTGTAATTGCCATCAGTACTGTTTGTTAGTTGTTTAACTATTATTGTTTACATTTTTAGTACATGTAGAAAGGTAGAATGTATTGCCAGTTTGTATTGGATGATCTTGCCAATATGATATGTTTTTTTTTTAATCAGTGTAAACTCTGCTTTTGTGGAGTATATATATACCTCGAATTTATGTAGTGTAAATGTATATATCAAATAGCATTTGTTGTTCTGCCTCATCCGTAGATGGATAGCATTACAGAGGTATTTTGCCCAATTTAATGGATGGCCTTCGCTCAGAGAACAATGAGATTGTATACAATTTTTAAAGTCTAGTATATGACTTGATTTAGGTATGGCTTTGTTTTGTTTAGACTTGTGGTTGGTCAGTAGAAATTAGCCAGTTGTGAACATTTGAACATTTCACACATATTACATACATATCTATATCCTAATACAGTTCTTTCGTTTTTTAACTCTTCACAAATCTTGTGTAGTTGCCAAACTTTTTACAGATTGAATCTGTCTGAGCTCCGCCAATAAACATTTTGGACTTGGATATACCATGGTGTAATACTTTGTTTTCAGGATATCTTGATTTCAAGGGAGATAACTCCCTAAAGCTTGTTATGGCGCAGTCCTGCTGGTCGTATAGGATACACGGTTAGAATTTTGAAAGATAGTGGATGAATTGTCTTTACATCATTATAACACCTTGGCTTGTAAGTGCGTACAAGTTCATCTGAATCTTTTGATATGTTTTCTAGACCTACTTGTGAGAATGACTGATTATAAAACTGTTTACCAGCAATGATATCAATATCCGTGTTTCAACCATGGAGTAAATATTTGAATTACAGAGAAATAATTACTGTTAAAGAAGTTATTTTACAGGAAAATGTTTAACTCTGCTGAAAAGATGTCATACTAAAGCAGCCCAAAGTATACAGAAAACAAATAAAAACCTATAAAATGAAACTGCATGTCACTAATAAGTAGGCTACTGCCCAGTAGTCCATTAAATATTGTCTTCAAGATTGTAGAATTTTACAAAATGTAGAATTCTGTAACAGAATTGTGCACTTTTGTGACAATAAGTGTCACTTATCTTCAGTCAATATGGTGTGCCGCTGTAGTGTAAGTGAAAAATTCTAGACATAGCCGTTTAAACAATCAAATAAATGATAACGGCACTGGGACTGGTCTGTTAGAGGGAGACACTGTTATGACGGGGTCTATATATTACACTGGGACTGGCCTGCTAGAGCGATACACTGTTATAAAGTGGTCTACATACTGATCAAATATGAAAAACTTTCTTTGTGAGAAATACATTACTATCCTCCACATACATAAATCCATGATAATTAAATACCATCTTTAAAGTAAACACATTGACATTATAGAGTGTTACAAATCAGTAAATCCACAGTGCACTTACAAAACAATGACAAAGATATTGTTCAAATGCATTTTGCTTTTATTTCAAAGTAAAAGCATACATGTACAGTGCCCACATGGGACAATAATATTTGTCCAAGAGCACAGCCATGTACATGTGGATAAATGTAACCATCGATTTCATATTAAATATACCGGTGTATGAAAGACATGCATAAAATAAAGAATTAAAATAATTGCACTACTTTGTACATTGGACGAAGGCCACTGAATCATCCATATTGCAAGATCTCCACAGGAAGTCCCAAGAAAGTGGCCCCTGATCTATGAAATATGGTAAAAACGTGAAACTAAGTCTGAAGTCAGCTTATATCAAATGCATTGTGTTACTAATCCCAGGTGCCCCCTTCGCATTCGAAGGAGGGAAGTATTTGAAGGATTCAGTCAACCTTTCAGTATGTGATAATTAATGTGGGGAAGCTCTGTGGTCAGGGTGGTGAAAATGGAGGTGGTTTTCACGTCCAAAGGCCTTATATTCATAAATACTTATGACATGTATATAATACTACAATACATTAAATGTACAATGATCATGTGAGCACTGCCCAGCCTTTAAAAATGTATACATGCAGTCCCTACATGTGGGCTTAAAAAAACCCAACATGATCTTATTTTTTTCGAGAGACGGGTGGAAACAGACCTGTTAAGACTGCCATAACAATTTTTTCTGACATGTTTGGTAACTGTAAATCAGAGTTTTATGTGAAATTCTCACAAGGCCATGGAGTAAGAGGTTTTAGTGAAACTGGAAACACCATGTAGCGTCACTCGTACAGCTCATATGGCTAACTAGCAAAACAGTGTTTGCCAAAACATCTTGTTCTCTGAATGCAGAAATAACTCGGCCTAATTGGTTTAAATTAACAACATGGCGACAATTTCAACTTGACATAGACAATATGTGCGTTTAAGTTTACCGGTAATTTGAAGTGCCATAAGTCAGTTATGCAACATCACAAACGTAGAAAGGTATTACTTTTAAACTTTAATCTGGATACTTTATCAATGCAAATGTCATTATATTTGGTCAAGTGTCATGATAATCAGAACTGTCTGAACTAGCAAGAGCCCCCATGACGCTCTTGTTGGACAATATGTGACAGTCATGATAATGGTATTGTTGTTAGACAACATGAGATGATATTGTACTAGATGGACAGTATGTAAGTGATGATAGTGGTATTGTTGATCGACAAAATGTGAGTCATGAAGGTGGTATTGAAGTTAGATAAAATGTGAGTCATGAAGGTGGTATTGAAGTTATACAACATCCGAGTCATGAAGGCGGTCTTGTAGTTAGACAACATTTGAGTCATGAAGGCAGTATTGTAGTTAGACAACATGTGAGTCATGAAGGCGGTATTGTAGTTAGACAACATGTGATTCATGAAGGTGGTTTTAAACATACATATAAGTTAGGATAGTGGTATTGTTAGACAACACGAGTCATGATGATACTGTTTTGGATGTACAAAACGTCAGTGATGATAGTGGCGGTGTTGTTAGACAACACATGAGTCATGATGATATTGGTTTAGATGTGCATGTACAATATGTGAGTCATGACCATGGTAATATTGTTGAACGACAATATCTGTAGTGGTACTGTTGTTTCTGTTAGATTCTTTGGTCAGTGACCCTCTCCATTCCTCCTACATCAGAAACAAAAATGATTTACAGATCAAGTACATTTGGCTTCCTAAAGCTAGATAACCTGATACTACTCTGTACAAGCCTATTCTATCAAACGAAGAATTCCTATAAACATACAGGAATACTACCTGTGACACACAGAATCGATATCGAGTCCTGTACTGGAGTCTGACAATCCACTGCGGATGTTAACAAAACCTTGAGTCCGTACCTGTAAAAAGTGAGAGCTTGAACCAGTTCCTATAATAAGATTTCAAATTTTCAGGCTTTTCCAAGCCCAAAACTCACATTTTCCACAATAAATACAGCAATGTACCATGACCTTATTAGTTCAGCTAGATAATAGCTAAGTAAATGACTTTTCTACTTCCTTTCTATTTCCAAGCTTTTCAAAGTTTTCAAGATTGTATGAAACCTGCTATAAGCACCCCCAGTCCGACCTTCATGACCTTAACGAGTCTCAAGGAGTCTTGACTAAACAACCCAAGATAAAATTACTCTGTAGGTCGTAAGATTAAAATCCAGTTATAAACTTACTCCCGTGAGGAAGTACATACATGTACTTGTTTCACATTATAATTATAATACATGTACTAACAACTGTAAGTTTAAGAGCTGAAAGGTGTTGACCATCACCTTCAGCCTTGCTACATGTAATACTATGGCATCGATCTTTCATATGGTAGTCCTCGATCAAAATCACAGAAATAGATCATAGAAAGTAAATTACAAATACATTTCATAAAGAACTAGAGGTGGGAAATTGTTTATAACCTTTACAATGTCACACCACAGTGAAGAATTGTGACCACGTAGTTTTGCAGAATACAAAATAAGCAGTTGTCAATTTGTTTGGAAAGTTTGATAGTTGGCAAAGGTCGGTGGTGTACCTGGGCACCCTTTCCTTAAGACTGACTGCCATCTTGTAAGCAAAAAATTCTTGAGTGTGCCGTGAAACTGTAATTAATTTAAAGATAATAACAAAGATTATCTGGATCTTGACTAGATGGAATGGCTGAGCTGGGTTCTAGCCAGTTTCTAGCCAGTCATTTCCTGTAAAATGATGATTGACTGATTGGTGCCCATTCAAGAAAATTTCACCAATACAACAGCAGTCAGCCATGTCAAGTTTTAAGGGTGAAGGAAACCAGAGTGCCCAGAATAAACTGCCAACCTCTGGCAAATAACTTCCCAATTGTGACAGAGTGATAGCAATCCATAATCGTGGATGTCCAGTGATGTCGAATGAACATAATGTAAGCTGAAATGGCCCTATGAAATGTAGTGAGAACAATGGAGGAAGGAGAATTCCCAAGAAAATATTTCATGAAGTCTTCATGGGGAGCCCCTGTGGTCGAGTTGGTTAGCATGCCAGCATAGTGTAAATACCCAGGAGCCTCTCACCAATCCAGTCTCTGTGAGTTCAAGTCCAGCCCACGCTGGCTTTCTCTCCGGCCGTACGTGGGAAGGTCTGCTAGCAACCTGTGAATCGTCATGGGTTTCCCCCGGAGAAAATCGTTGTCGGTTTTCTCCCACCATAATGCTGGCTGCCATTATGTAAGTGAAATATTCTTGAGTATGGCGTAAAACACCAATCAAATAAATAAACAAATAAAATGTTAACAAAGAATAAACATTCGCTGTACTAAATGTACACCTACATGTACCTCTATATCACTGATATCACGTAAGCTCTTGTGTACTACGTACAGGCCAGTTACCAAAGGGGTAGGGGAATGAAACATACATGTTGTATGGAACCAAATTTTTTATGTAACAATTACATACACCAAGCAGGCCTGGAACCAATGGCTATATGCAAAAATATGTCAATCATTAAAACCAAAAAAAAAGGGAAATGAGACAAAAAAATCCTGTTCATATAATTAGTTATCTGGCAATACTTTCCCTTTACTGTCCAAGTATTTGGCATGATCTTCAGGTTTTAAACACCAAGGTGTGACAGTTAAATCACAGCTAAGCATGATATTCATTATTGTCAGAGGAGCCCCGTCTATCGTCAGTTTCTTTAGGCTCTGTACCTTGTATTGTACAGTGTTCACCCCTGTCTCTCTGTCACGCCGTCTGGTAATCTGTAGGTGGGGAAAACATCCCAGCAATTATAAAATGACAGGCATGGATTCTTGACTACTTGAGAGATGTACTAAGTATGGACACGTATTCCTCATCTTGAAGCTATCCGAATATACATGTGCATGATACTTTACATCATATTTAAGAATAGTTTATTTCCGCATTGAGGGTCATGGTGATACATAACAGAACTAGGGAATGGCCTTGCCATGACTTTTCAAAACCTCCCAATTTATATAAATGTTGCTTAGCTTAATATATTCATTTATTGGAATGTTTCATGCCATTTTCAACAATTTTTCACTTATACAATGGCAGTCAGCACTATGGTTGGAGGAAACCACAGACCTTTGGCAAGTCACTGGCAAACTTTCCTACATGTGACACAATACCGGTGGAGGACCAGTGGTTTTCAACAGATTGTAAATTGTGCTAACTGTGATCGCAGGGGAAATTTTTACCTCCAAACTTAAGTATGAGCTCAATGAGATCTGAACACATGACCTTCCTCATAGGTCAAATTCAGGTTTGAGCACTCTTAACAACTCGGCCAGACCTCAGTGACAAAATGTACGGAGAAACACACATTTGGATACAGATTATGTTTATGTATGTCGAATGAGGACATCTTTTTTTTTTTACCTCTTTTTGATTGAAATAACGCTTGTTGTCTCTGGACCTCTTACGTCGGTCATGGATGTGGTGAAATGTCTTCTTACCGGTGGTGATGCCCTCTGGTCTATACACCTGAACATGAAATACACGAAATGTTTATATGTTGATGGCATCAGTAAAAAAGTGGGGTGTGTTATTAGGCATATGAACAACACACTAGGCATATGAACAACACATTAGGCATATGAACAACACATTAGGCATATGAACAACGCATTAGGCATATGAACAACACAAGATCTGGTTTATATTAAATGTATTCACATTCTTATCACGCATGAAAATACACAGCTAAATTATAACTGTTCACAAACTAACTGTTCTTTTAATAAATACAAGGTACCGAAACCTTACGTAAATGTGAGAATCACTGAGCGTTTAAATTTAAATCTTAGTATGTCTGTCATCTAATCAGGTGAAAAATAATTTAAACTTCACATACACACATTTCTAGTTAGTAAAATTTAAGCAATTTGAACAGTATTATGAGGCGTATTTGGTCACAAATTTGTGAAAACATGTAAGTCTACATAAACGGTAAGTTCTGAACAATAAACATAGGTTATAGGTATATACAAATCCCCATTCCTTACTGTCAACTTGGCCTGCTTCATGCGGACAAAAAACTCATCGTCTTCTCTGCCCCACCCCCAGTACTTGTTTGACATTCCATCCACCTGTCAATCAAAAACAACATTTAATAGGCAACTGTCAGTCAAAACAGGTAACCATGGAGAAATCAAAAGATTTGCAATGTAATGTTACAATGAGGACTTGCGTTATAATTAAGAGCTCTGTGACACAACTATGCCAGAGAATGTTATAAGAGTAACTCTGAAACAAACATAGTGGGACAATTTGCATGTACTTTGGAGAGCAACCTTCTATGTCATATTTGAACATGCTCAGTAAATTTTCATGTATACATTAACTGTAGAAATTCAGGATGAATTGGACCTGCTAAACAATTCATTATTGCTCCAAAAAAGAAAATGGCAGACTCCTGGAGGTGATATTTTCTGAAAGTGCATAATTTGCCCATCCTAATTCTTCAAAATTTTCACATATAAAAGAGTAACTTTCAGTGCAATTTATGCACATTTTTCATTTGATTTTGGAGACAAAACTACATTGGTTGCATTGGCCAGTCTCAGGGCTTCACAAAAAGCATAATTTTATCAGTCAACACAGAATAATGCCTTCAGAATATGCTTGAATAAACGTCTTGCAAATATGCGAAAAAGCGGAAGAATTACAGTAATTGAGGAAAAATGCAAAAAAATTCAATCTATATCATGTAAACCAAAAATGTATGCTCAGTTTTTGGCGTGGTAATCCTGTATAACGAGAAAAGCCTGGGAATTCCGGATGCATCAAACAGGATGCCTATGCATTGTCAGTGTAACAAAGCATTCTGTATACACACATATCCTGAATGAAAGACTTCCATTCACTGATTCACTTCCATTTCAACAAAGATGTATTGTCAACAGACTGCAAGCCGACTGTACCGCAACATCCCGAAAAAAGCTCATGTCATCTAGCACTCATGCCCCTCGCTAAGTGTACGGCCCTCGTCAAAAATCTGATCAACCTGTCACATAGTGCGACTCTCACTGCACAGAGCTCATCATCACTGTTAAAACTATTAACATTGTCTTCCATGTACTCTACTTTCATGGAATTTAAGGGTGAAATAGATGTATTCTATTTATTTATTTGATTTGATCAAGAATATTTCACTTATACGATGGCGGCCAGCATTATGGTGGATGGAAACCGGGCAGAGTCCGGGGGAAACCCACGACCATCCGCAGGTTGCTGGCAGACCTTACCACGTACGGCCGGAGAGGAAACAACCGCGTTGCTGAGAGACTGCTGGGTCATCACGCTGCGCTAGCGCACTAACCAAATGAGCCACGGAGGCCCCTAGATGTATTCTAGATTCTCCAGCACTTTCAACATGTTCAAGGACTATCTGATTGAAGTCAGTCCATTTCAACATAATACCAATGTAATACTAAGCTTGAAAAATTAACTCAATTTTTATTACTTTCAACGTCAAAGAAAAAACAAAACAGTGCCTTCAAGAACTAGTGGGAATTGTGAAATAAATAAATCTGACACGACACCCCAGCCTCATATTGGCCCAGCAGTTTATACTGAAGTATTAGGTATGAACCAAACTTGGATAAGACGCCAGCACTAGTGTGTGTAATTACGTTTAAATATCCTCAGTTTTGACTGGGGAACCCCAGTGTCCCATGCTCTGTACTTTACGGTGCAGTTTCACAAAGTGGCGTACAACATTTTTTACCGTACATTTGTCGTACAATATTTTGTATGTCACCATTACCATCCCACTGTCGTATATGTGCTAATATCGTACATGTGCAACATCTTTGTGAAACGGGGCCCATATTAACTTTTTTAATAGACAATCTGAGTAAATCACCATTTCATGCTATTTTAGCTATACATGGGCTAAAATGTTGAAATTGTTGTTTGATACGACAGCAGTGTCATCAGTGTTACCTATACTGACAAATACTGAAAACACAAATTATACCACATAGCTCTAGAGGGACTCACAGGAGAATAGCTCTCCCCATACCTTTAAAAACTGGTCCCTTGTAAGAAGCAGAATACCACCCACAAATGTGGGGTAATGATACAGAGGGTGAAGCTCAGGGGCGGCTACATGGAAAGGTCCTTCCTTCGGGTAACCATAATCCAGGTCAAAGTTCAGAGGTACAAGGTCAACATCATGCATGGCAATGTAATCAGTGTCATTGGCCGACTCCAAAAACCCAACATTGATAAGGGAAGCACGGTTAAATCTGAAAACAAGAAAATATTGATAGGGTGAGGTTTTCTTTTCAGAAACAATTTACCACGTACACAAAATTATTTGTACAATTTGAAATATCTTAAAATATTGGGGTTAAAAAAAACTTTAAAAAAAGTATAAAAACTGGGCAGAGAATAGGGGGATCACCTGCACAGTCTAGAATTTCATTTCCATATCCTGGCTAACACAATGACGTACCCAAGAATCTACATTATATATGTTATTTATTTACTTGCTTGGTGTTTTATGCCGTACTCAAGAATAATTCCCTTATAAGATGACGGCAGGCATTATGGTGCAAGGAAACCTGGCAGAGCCTGGGGGGGAAACTCAAAACCACCCCCAGATTATTGGCAGACCTTTGCATGTATGACTGGAAGGCCAACACAAGCTGGAATTGAACTCACAGTGATCAAACTGGTGAGAGCTTCCTGAAACATAGTGCTGTGTGCGCTCGCTGAACATGCGGACACGGAGGCTGGTATAGTGTACTGGCCCTAGAAATGTACTACACACTAGGGTGGTCCAATAACTTGCTCTATAGAGGTCTATATAATGAGGGTGAAATTATAAGTTATCCGCCTGTTGAGAAGGGTATATGGGAATTCACACCCAGGGTTCACATCCCCATATATCCTTCGCAACGCGCAGATAACGATTTTGCCCCTACAATATTTATCAAACAGAAAGCCATTCTTGAGTATGTATGAGTATATGTAAAGCTGAGCTAAGAAATATCATGCAAGCTAAATTACATGCAAATAGGGCTGTATGGTGGCGTGACGTCACGATGACGTGCCATGGAATGCAGCGTCACAAAGAAACGTTACTTCGTTGAACCCGTCATGCTCATTTACGTCACAATGACGCACCATGAAATGCAGCGTCACAAAGAAACGTTACTTCGTTGAACCCGTCATGCTCATTTACGTCACAATGACGCACCATGGAATGCAGCGTCAGAAAGAAACATTACTTCGTTGAACCCGTCATGCTCATTTACGTCACAATGACGCACCATGGAATGCAGCGTCAGAAAGAAACATTACTTCGTTGAACCCGTCATGCTCATTTACGTCACAAGGACGCACCACGGAATCAAGCGACACAAAGAAAACTGACGTCAGTCGAACTCGTCATGCTGTGCTAAAACATCTCCATAACCATCGGACAACGATTTTGTCTCCAAACGCCATTACAAAGCCTACTTCAATTTTAGGTAGGCTATCTATATACCCTTGGGGGTTCATTCCCAGTGGGCTTTATCCGTGACCAGCCCTAACATGTGTCAAGATCTATTGTGTAAGCACGCTTTGATCAGAATGGCAATCATTCTATTAACCAATCAGATCAAATTTATTCCAACAATCTATATATAATGCATGCACTGTCAACTAGAAATTAAATGAGTGAAGACTGCTAAAGCAAAAACTTAATTATATGATGAACCATGTAACTGAATTTAATAAGAACCTCTGCGATCTATTCATCTTTTGTAAACATTTATGTTCACTTTGCATACCGGTATTCAGAAATGTACATGTAGGTATATGTAGACCTTTCATGTAGGATGAATGTAGCAACTTTCGCCGTGGCAGAGAACATATATATAGGGGGCCTATATAGGCGTACTAGTAGCCCTTATCTTGGGCCTTCGTATAGAAAACAAACTGCTAGTTGAATTAATAATTGTCCATTCCTTAATGATAAAATTAACTGGACCAGAAAAAACGCAATCATAAAAAATTGGGCCGTTATCTCTGCGATTGGCCTGAGAAAAGTTTAGAGCTCACCAGAGACGACGTCACTTGGCCTAGTTAATGCAGAATGTATACTGGATGCCGATGAACGGGTAGTTACAGCGGTTACACCTCAAGTTTGACTTGAGGTGACTAAGACAGAGCTAGTTTGACTAGGCTTTGTTCATGATGAACTGGCAGTTACAGCAGCGGGAAGTTTGACTTGAGGTGACTAGACAGATCTAGTTTGACTAGGTTTTGTCGATGATGAACTGGAAGTTACAGTAGCAGGAATTTTGACTGGAGGTGACTAGACAGAGCTAGTTTGACTAGGCTTTGTCGATGATGAACTGGAAGTTACAGTAGCGGGAAGTTTGACTGAAGGTGACTAGACAGACCTAGTTTGACTAGGCTTTGTCGATGATGAACTGGAAGTTACAGTAGCGGGAAGTTTGACTGGAGGTGACTAGACACAGCTAGTTTGACTAGGCTTTGTTGATGATGAACTGGAAGTTACAGTAGCAAGAAGTTTGACTTGAGGTGACTAGACAGAGCTAGTTTGACTAGGCTTTGTTCATGATGAACTGAAAGTTACAGTAGCGGGAAGTTTGACTTGAGGTGACTAGACAGAGCTAGTTTGACTAGGCTTTGTTGATGATGAACTGGAAGTTACAGTAGCGGGAAGTATTGAAGGAGGTTGTATTCCAGGCACACTAGGCTTTGTTGATGACATACCAGCAGTCATGGCTTTCCTCATTACCAACTTTTCACCCTTGGATACAAACTGATACACAGCAATGCTCGTCACACTTTTGTGACCTGTACCTGCCATAATTTGAAGTTGAACTGTGACAGTATTGTGGCCCCTGTGGCACGGATGCTGTGATTGGTTTATATATGAGAATCCCGCACAATGTATGGACAATTCCTTATATCTGTGTGACTTACCTAAAATTATCAATCTGATTGATGACAAATATCCTATGACGAACTTTTTTCTTGGCAAGAAATTCATGAAGAAGAGGAGCAAACTCAAGCAATTCCTCAAGTCTATCTCTGAATGGTATAATGACCGCTAGCTTGTGACGTCCCCATGTAGGGTTATCTCCCTTGTCAGGTAGCTCTTCCCCGTAAGTTGCAGCTTTGTCATGGACACTGGAATGAACATTTCTGGCTTCATCTCTAGCTGTGTCTTGTAGTGGAGTAAACGCCAAATAGAGGCAGACAAGAATTGTCAGTAAAACACAGAGAAGTAAACATTTTACTCTCCTCATTGATCTGCCAAATATTCTTGCCATTCATTACCCTGTGGTACCCAAGTCCCCAACCGTATGAGACTTGGACAGGTGGGCAAGTATCTTCTACAGGTCAGTGTTTGGAGATTTTTCGATGTTTAGAAACCATAGTTTTGTTGAGATAACAGATAAGTGCAGCCATAGTTTGCCAGACCAAAATCAGACCATCCTTTCTGGAGTTTCTTCACTTACTGCAAGCTGAGCACTACCACAGTGGACAAGAGGTAACCTACAAAACAAAGAAACAAACAATCACTGAAAGTGTGAGAAAAATCTCTACATTATATATGGTTTAAAACAACTTATTCCACATGTATTGAACCTCACCTCAGTAACAAATGCAGATAGACTAGCTCTGTAGGGCTGTGATCACGTATACCATCATAGCCTGGTCATGTTGATCACCTTGAAAACCTCTATACTCCTGTATGGTCTAAAATGGATTGACGAATTGTTAGGACCATTATTAAAAAGCATCTGTCTGTACTTTAAGCTGTCAATTCCAGGTAGGCGACCCCATCTGGCAAAACTGGTTGACACTAGTTACCATGCTGGAATGCCAACTCCTCACAGTGCGGAGAAGTGAGATAACCAAGGGGCAACTTTCTGGTCTAGTTTTGCATGCACAGGCACTTGGAACCGAGTAAAATAAAATACTACAATATACAACACCCTGGGATAGTAGGTTATTATATTATAGTAGGGTACCATATATTGTGGCTTTTTATTTTTGTGTTTACATGACTGACATAACTAGCATATTTTGTCCAGAAACTTTTCATTGATAAATCTTGATTGCAGGTTTACACAAGGTCATTAGTGATGATACTGATTATAAAGGAAAAGCTAATGTGTGTCACATGGTTTTGCAAGTCGAACTTAACATGGATTTGCATTCCAATATTTGTCGGAGTTGGAATTTGTCAAATTTTGACCAGTTTTAGCTAGGCCCATGTGTATTTACCAGTGATGTCACATGGGGGACACTAACATGTACCTGGTATTAACAGATTAACAGATTGGGAACACCATGCGAAGTAATGATGTATTCAAAACAAGCATATGGAAAAAGATGATGGTATATGCAGCCCTAAAGAGTCACACATATAGGCCTATATATATAGGCCTATACATATAGGCCTATACAAAGCAAAGGGGTTATTTTAATTGACAACAACACTTTTCGCTTGGGTTCGAGCATCACCTATAACATTTTTAGCCACATCATGATGGTGTCCCCTTTTTTGCTGGCTGGTGTCGACTTATTTACACATATAAAATCCTACATACATATATATACCAGTGGCATCGGAAGCAGTACAGACGGCACGGCCATGGCAGTACCACTTTTCATGAATAAAATAAAGGATAAAATAAAGTAAATCAAAAGTAAAGTCGAACCAATTTAATGGCGGCCAACAAAATGAAGGCTCATGCATACAAGCATGCACTGTACATGATGTTAAGCACATCAAACGATAATGGATCTACGTGAAGACTAAAAACCCCATAAAATGATTTCCGGACATCTCCAGCTGTCTAGCATCACAAAGCTTACAGAGCATATGCGGCCCCTGCACCCTCGCCGTTCATGCTGGGATAATCAACAAATTGCCGGATCACTTTTAATTTGCTCTCGATGCGCCTGTACACACAGCGGACAGCTCTACTAGGCTGTTTGTAAACAACATAGTCCCATACAGCGTCTAGCGTCTTTAGAGTTTTGACACTAACAAAAATCGTACTCATCAAAGATCCAAGTCGATTGTGTTTGATAGCCATCTTTCCACTGCTCCAACAATGAAGCAGGACTATGACATGCGCATAGCTGCTAAAGACGGTGGTAGTGGCCGAGAAGTGTCTGCTGTGGAAGCCTTCATGGCTATGATAAATCTTTTCTAAAGCGAACAGGGACATATGGTGGCAGTGTGGTGGGTGCGGAAAGCAGATGTTTCGGTTGGTGTCTTTTATTTGCACGAGACTTGTTTGATAACAAAGACAATCGACCTGAACTTTTGTTGAGTACCAATTAAACACTGTTAGGGTCGAGACTTCAATGACGCTAGGCCTGTATAAGAAAAGGAGTTCAGTTGGAGTCTAATGCAGAGACTGATAAAGATAGAGAGAGGTGGTTTGTCCTGTTTGTCCAATTTCACGTTAAGGGCTTCTGGTATCTGACCTTATAAAAACGACACATGCCCCATAGAATTAGTTATAAATTCGAACTGGCAGAGATGTTCTTGTAGCTAGTACGTGTATATGTATATTTGATATTGCGCGAAGCCCAGATTTCGCTCTGATGATTTCCAACAAACAACTACATGAGCTGCATTAAACTCCTTCAAAGTGGTCGGTGATTTCGCTAACCGATGGATTCTTATTCCTTTCGAGTGACAGAAATAAAAGTAGATGGCTAATCCATCAGATAGCATAACTTACAACAAGTGACAAGTGATATCATACACGTTGATCCTGTCAGTGGTTGTCACTCTCCACGATGTGGTTACGAAGGTCATTCTCCTTACAAAAATCTGCCGGCGTGAAACGGAAAAGGGCGATGTTGTCCGATCAATGTAGACTGGCATGTTGGCCTGTGAGCTCTTTTAGTCTGGCAATCGAAGGCCTTTTGCTTATTTAGCTATAATTAATGCTAAGAGTACATTAGAAGTTGTGCATATAGATTGCAGAGTCCTGTTTTGTGTATAGGCTACAGTGTTAATAAACATAAAAGCGTGATTGAGGAACACTCCAAATATTAGCCTATATACATGTGCATTCCTATTGCTAATGGCGAGGCTAACGTAGCTTCATACATGTATACACGTTGGCAGTTCCTGATATACATGTATACGCTAGCAGTTTTTCAGCTGGCTTGGATTAATATTTTTGCAGTCATGGTACCTTGACTTAACCGTGACCGAACCGACAATGGAATTAATCTTGGAATATTAACATAAACAATTAATGAACATATAGGATTTGACACCATGTATTTGTAGACATAAACGTGCTTTATGTCTTCCGACATCCTCGGACCCTCTGGACTGCTTAATTATTCACCCATGTGTGTTTGGGCCTACCTGTTTCCTTCCGGCTTTATTACTTGGGAGTATGTAATATTATAATATAATCCCTTGATTCTGGTTGACAGCCCGAAAAAAAAATTATTTGCAAAGGGCTTCCACTGATATTATGAGGTACGCGCCACCAGCGCACACTTTGGGGCCTCGATACATGGACTATATGCATGTCAAAGTAAGGCCTACAGTGGAAAGTGGGGCCTCCGTGGCTCAGTTGCTTATCGCGCTAGCGCAGCATAATGGCCCAAGAGTCTTTCACCAATGCGGTCGCTGCGAGTTCAAGCCCACCCCAACGATTGCGCGAAGCAATGGAACGATAGCGCGAAGCAATGAAGCGATAGCGCGAAGCAATGGTACAACAGCGCGAAGCAAATGGAGCGATATGGATCGATTAAGCGATGACACGATCATAACTTACTATGTGCATTCTTTGGTAATTATTGACTGTTTTAAATGGAGATTGCATCAAGTTTTATTACGTACTTTCATGGTTAGTTCACATCTTGCCTGAAGAATTCATCCCAGGGGCGTCGCTAAGGGTGGGTTGTTTGCAGACGACACCCTAATGTGAAGAAATGAAGAAAAAACTACTTTATCAATGAGCCACAGAGAGAAAGGGGAAGAGGGCGTGAAAATGAAAAGTGTAAGAAATGCATGCACATGGGCTTACGTGTTGAATTCATGAATACTTGAATGATTTGGCTTTAATGCCACGTTGGCTGTATGTCAGTATATTGTGGCGAGAACACTCAGGCGAAGGAAATATCCATGAAAAATTTTCTGGCAAAAGTGGTTGATCGTTATAGACATCTTTAATAAAGTAAACTTAATGTATAAATCATGAATGTAACTACAAGCTGGCACAATTTTCTATATATACCAACTTCGGTAATTTTACTGCGATCATTGCTCACAATGCAAGCAAAGTAAACATGAAAGTTTAATAAAGGTTACATAGGAGGTGTATTTTATTGTTTATTGTGATGGAATGGTCAAGCGGTGTGTCTAAACCTGTCTATATAAGACACGAGAATATCATGTGATATAAGCGACCCCTGATCCCTGATGTCAGTGGGATGTATTGAAATTCCTTTTAACCTCACTCGCGACACCTATGTATCTACACGTGACCTAGTTATTGAGAAATCCCAGTTATTGAGAAATCTCAGAGGTCCTCAGGAAAGGGGTTTGAAGTGGGTCACACTTGCAAACTGTCACACCCTATATAGAGTAGGTAGAGGAGGGTCAGCAGACCTAATGACCCGACCATTTAGTGCATGGTCATGGCATTTCTTGTTCATGATCTTAACTATAAATACACTATACACTATATTATATATATTCATTTATATTCTTGACTGGTGTTTTACGCCCTACTCAAGAATATTTCACTTATACGACTGCGGCCAGCATTACGGTGGGAGTAAACTTTACACTACAATTAGAAGGAAGTTATACTTGTATGATGAAACCTTTCCTTTCGAACGAATGCGGGAAGGACCATGCTAGGTCAGGTTGGCCTTTTTAGATTTCTGTGCACTGAGTATTACATATAAGATAAAATTAACTTGTGGAATGTCACAGCATTACAATACTGAAAATGATATCTGGGAAATGAAAGCTTCCCGAAATTGAATTAATAGAATGTGTGTGTGATATTTAACAGAATAATCTGTTGCAATATCAGAATACATTCTAGCATCACTCAGTCAGCAGACTTTCTGTTAAAATGAACAGATTAAGTTTTTGAGTGTATAGGACACAAACGGATTAGACTGTTTCTCCTTGTATTACATATGTTTATTTGATCATCGTTAAACGCCATACTCAAGAACTTTTCACTTACGCCATGGCAGTTCTAGTTTTATGGGTATAAAATAGAGTGCCCGAGACAGACAGATGTGCAAACCATATACTGGTGGTAGACCAGTGTCTTACAACGAACTTCACACTACGCAACCGTGGATGTCTACACGAGCGTCTTGTCGCAACCGTTTCTTGTCACCAACGACCCATAATCACCGAGAACTGGGGTAATTGTCCAATTCGTATTACATATCTATACTAGTGACGAATATCTGTATCAGATTACATACCGGTAAGTTTTGTTACGCCATGTTTTGTGCAAATTTCTAGTCGCCTGTAAGCGGTCATTTCGGTGCGGCTACCTTTGGGAAGAAAACATGTTGTTGTTGGACTTGACATCAAGGTCGGGATAAACAAAGACAAGTTGCACTCAGTGCAGGAAGTCACTGAATGTTGTGGCAGACAGAACGTGACAAATTCGTCTTACTGCACAAACGCCGTATACGCCACATAGTATAGCTCACGTTTTAACCTGCATGGTTCCAAACATTCCGTAGAAATGTCACGGTTTCGCTTGTAAATAAAACATGTTTTTAATAAATGATATTTTCTGTTATCTAGATGGTCGTCCTTGATTGCCCTTGGTGGTCTAGGTATCATACCTGTGCGGATCATGTTCCTAGCTGATGAGAAGTGCTTTTGTTCTGAACCTATACTTATAAACAATGTAATGAGGTCGATAATGATAATGACAATTTATCCTCGAAAGATGTATAGTTACCGGTAATAACCTGCCACTCCTTCTATCTCCATTCACTCTCTCCACCGACCTACTTTGACTGCTTGGTCTTGTATTGTTTACCATTTTATCATTCTAACCTTTTCCGTCATTCACCAGAGCTGTTTATAATACTAAGTACATCCGGATCAGGTACTCATATATATTTTTAACTCTCAATACAAGTACATAAGGCTTGCATGCTTCTTAGTCTGAAAGTTAAAGGCTATTAATTGATATACACTGTTAAAAGTTATTAGGAATCAAACATATATCTACACAACCTAAATTACTCACGCTTTATGGAATTGGCCCCAGCCCACAAGGCGTTGACCAGTGAGAGTACCTGTTAGAACGAAATGAGTTTACAAGCACAAGCCCTTGACCAATGAGATTACATGTTAGAATTCAATTCAAATGGCCACTGGGTTCATTTATCGATGGAGGATTGGTTAATTTTGTGATGTATCTGCCGGATATATAAGCGATTGGGTGGTTGCATAGCTACTGGATGGCTGGATGTATTGCGGATTGGGTGGTTGCTTAGCTATTGGATGGCTGGATGTATTGGAGATTGGGTGGTTTCTTAGCTACTGGGTGGCTGGATGTATTGGAAAATGGGCGGTTGCATAGCTACTCTATGGCTGGATGTATTGGTGATTAGATCGTTGTTTAGCTATTGAGTATAAGAGTGAATTCATTCATCACTTAAAAGAAAAGAGGGCCTCCGTGGCTCAGTTGGTAGGCAGCTAGCGGCCGCTGTGAGTTCAAGTCCAGCATATGCTGGCTTCCTCTCCGGCCGTACGTGGGAAGGTCTGCCAGCAACTTGCGGATGGTCGTCGGTTTCCCCCGGGCTCTGCCCGGTTTCCATCCACCATAATGGTGGCCGCCGTCGTATAAGTGAAATATTCTTGAGTACGGCGTAAAACACCAATGAAATAAATAAACAAATAAAAGAAAAGATAACATTGATCAAATGTATATATATGCATAAAATAAGTTTTCCTAATAAAGCTTCGAATGCATTTTTTAGACCTTGCATATCCGAGACATCGCAGAAAATAGAAAGGGCCACCACAACATCAATGTATCCTTTATGAATATGACTGCACGGTGCTTCCATATTGTTACGTAAGGAACACCAGTTTTGATACTAATGTAACATGATGTATTTCCTCCATATCTTTTATTTATCTCCCCAAGGAAATACATGCAGGCTGTGAGTAATTGAATATGTTTACGTGTTCCAGACTGGGTGGTTGTTTAGCTACTGAATGGTTGGATGTATGAGTGATTGGGAGGTTGTTCAGGTACTGGATGGCTGGATGCATTGGTTATTGGGTGGATGGTTGCTTAGCAACTGGATGGCTTAATGTATTGGTAACTGAGTGGCTGCTTAGCTATACTGGATGAATGGATGAATGGGTGACTGAGTGGTTGCTTAGGTACTGGATGGTTGGATGTATGGGTGATTAGGTGATTGTTTAGCTACTGGATGGCCAGATGTGATGGAGACTGGGTGGTTGCTTAGCTACTGGATAGCTGGATGAGTTGGAGATTGGGTGGTTACTTAGCTACATGATGTGATGCTACTGGATCGCTGAGTGTATTGGTGATTGGGTGGTTGCCTAGCTACTGGATAGCTGGATGTGTTGGAGATTGGGTGGCTGCTTAGCTACTGGATGGCTGGATGCATGGGTGAATGGGTGCTGCTTAGCACTGGATGGTTGAATGTATGGGTGATTATGTGGTTGCTTAGTGGCTGGATGGCTGGATGGCTATTGAGTGTATGCGTGCATTAGTTCATCACTTAAAACAAAACACAAACAAAACACTGGACCAAATGTATATCAATTTGAAGTTGGAGACTGGGTGGTTACTTAGCTACATGATGGCTGGATGTATGAGTGATTGGTGGTTGTTTAGATACTGGATGCCAGATGTGCTGAAGATTGAGTGGTTGCTAGCTACTGGATCGCTGAGTGTATTGGTGATTGGGTGGTGCCTAGCTACTGGATAGCTGGATGTGTTGGAGATTGGGTGGCTGCTTAGCTACTGGATCGCTGGATGCATGGGTGAATGGGTGGCTGCTTAGCCACTGGATGGTTGAATGTATGGGTGATTATGTGGTTGCTTAGTTACTGGATGGCTGGATGGCTATTGAGTGTATGCGGTGCATTAGTTCATCACTTAAAACAAAACACAATACTGGACCAAAATGTATATCAATTTGAACAGGCGCACGTTATTTCAATGACCCACAGTTGTATCCACTGACTTTACGCCAATCATGTTTTGATTTTAGCCATATGTGACTTGGGTACGAGTGGCGTGACAACCGTCTTTCCCTTTTCCCTAGATCTAACATGGCGCATCCCATGGCCGCGTGAGAAATTTAAGTTTATATATATAGAGTTATCAGTCTCGTCAGAATATAACTGCTGTGGTCCTATAGATCTGTTTCCACCTCCCTTTGGAATAATAAATATTATATTTAAGGTTGCATTTACTTTTTAATGTTAGTTTAATGTTTCCAGATATATGTACATCGCATAAGAATCATTCACATCTTATACGAATCTTATACACCTTATACATATGAACATTGCTGCCTGTGCAACGGGTGTTATTATAATTATAGCCATATTGGGCTTCCATACTGTTCCGTGAACAACGCAAGTTTTGATACAAGGATGTATTTCCACCATATTTTTTATTTGTCTCCTGAAAGGAAATACATATATTTTAAAGGCAGGCTATGAGTAATGAAATATGTTCACGTGTTATGTATATGTTTAGATCTACATATAGGATGTAAGTAGTGCTTGTTTACTGCTAAGCGGAAGAACAGTCGATAAGATCGCCGATGAGCAAAAACAGGACAGCGTTTCCATGTCCAGGAAGAAAGGCCACAGGATAAAAATAAACCGCTCTATCGCTTTCAGGGGAATCGCCATATCGTTTCTAATACACGCCTTAGTTCGCCCCTATGCATGCGTGCACCAGCTATGACGTCTTGGATAATTCCTAAAGAAAGCAATAACATTGGGATCATCAATAACTGTTGGACAGCTAAGATTGTTAAGGGATGCAGAAATCAACCAATGACATTTCTAGGACACAATGATGTAATGTATTATTCCGATGCGAGACTTTCCAATGCGGTCTTTTCAAACCAATAAGACCTTGCATCATTTAAACTTGTCCTACATGCAACAATACACGTTCATATACAAAGCCCAGAGAATATTTGTCAAAAATCTTTGTGTTAAATCACTGACCAATGTGCTTCATTTATTTACCGTATATATAGAGTACAAAACAGAAAGATACATTTGGTTGAAACATTTGAACAGATAAACGTGCAGAAGGTATACAAGAGTACTTCTGTATACATGACTGCCTATGTAACGGCCTAGAGTACAGACTGGCAGTGAATAAAAGATCTTATACATGTAAAGGGGTACTAATTGCACAGTCTGCATTATGAATACAAAAAATTAATTGAAGAACAACACATCATCTACAGAAAGGTCAAGAACAATGCGGGTTTCATGACATTTTAAACTAATGGTTAAAAAGGCCATCTATCCAATAAGATTGGTTTAGAACAACAACGAGTACCTATTCTTGCACACTTCCTTTTCATTATATGCATAAATGATATTTGTAGTCTAAGTTACAAGTTTTCTTAATTCATTCTTAGAAGTGCAATATTTTCCTTTGAAAATCCTGTAGAAATAATCAGTCTAATGTCCTGCTATGGATTTGAAAAGCTCAATATACGTCTCATTTTATACAGATCTAGCAGAAGGCAAATATTACAGAACAAAGCTCATTATAAAAAAAAATTAACTGCATCTTGCGGAGAGATTGATGAGGGTCCACTCTTTCAAGTTCTTAGCACTGTTCTGTTCGTCATTTCTTAGAATTGCGATTTCCAGAACCAGCACCTTTGCTTCCTGTTAATGTTTACACACTGCGCTCTGCTAGAAGTAAACTTGTGTTTCTCCTCAATGCAATGTCCTGTTGTTGATAAAGGATCCCCATTGGTTGAGATATATTTTTCGCATGAGCGTAGGTTTGACCTACTTTTAAGAGGAGGCTCAAGAGGATGGGTGTATATTTACATCCAAATGCATCCCTAATTGTTACATGATCTAAGACTGTGATTTCTAACCAAAAATCTCACAACTCTTACGAGGTCTGCTTTTATTTGAAGTGTGTTATAGTCCTTTATCTATACCATAAGCTACTCGCATTCATTATGCACATCGGTAGACCGTGACATCATAAACACGTTCATATTTTTTTCAAAATGTGAAGAATAAAACATTTCGATTCCAGTGACGTTAACAGACCCATATGGTCTCCACTAAGGCGTCGGGAGTTTCTTTCACTCAGATTCCATTCGAACCCCCCAAAATGCACACATTTTTTTATTGTCACACGTTTATTGCAAGCCTATACAACTCTTTCGGTTCTAACTTCTACATCTGCTCCAAAGCTGCCTATACTAACTTGGTATAGTGCCAGGCAGAAAGTTTCCTTCTCCTGCTGCTCTCATGCAGCCGGTAACACACAGGAAGGCTTCTTGCCACAGCGGTAGGCCAATACACATGACGCGCCGCTGTGGTTTAACCTCAATGGAAAACTACGCAGTATTTCGCAAGGGATAGGTACCCATAAGGCACGGGTCAAAGTTCAGAGGTCTATAACAACTGATGAATGAAAGTAGTGCTGTGTGAACATAAAATGTGTGTTAAGATCAATCTATGTACTTATCACGTTGTTATCAAAAAAAAAAACATAGATTTACTTAAACTTAGTGACCTACTTAAAGTTCAATACTCGTGATAAACTATTTCACGGTGTTGTACTATATGTACATCTTTATTGCTGTAGGCAATACGAGCGCCGTATGTCTTTGATAAATCACAGTGGAGTGCACGGATGAGGGAGTGTCAGGGGTTTAAGTACACTCTCCTCACCCATCCACCCACCCATGTACCAGCTCAGACTCTACACTACACAAAATTATCTACACTACGTCAAACAGAAAAAAGTATAAAGTTTGACCGGAAACGGTTTCAGCGCTTTTTCTTAAGTGCATCCATACTTTCAATTTGATTATTTTTAATTAGGTAAAACAGTTGATGTAATTAATGTGCGTTGAAGAGCCTCGAAGGAAAGCGGCGAAAAGCAACTTTTGCATTATTTATGACAAGTGTAGATATGTTAAACATCAGTTTTAAAATAAATCTATGAACTTGTTGTTGTACGCCGGGCTCAAGAATTTTACACTTAGGTATAGGCTATACGACGCAAAAGAAACTTAATGAGTAGAGACACCAAAGCACCAGGAGTACACCACCGTCCTTCACTATGCACTTCTCTCATAAACCTCCTGACTGAAAGCCACAACCGAACTGCATCAATAGCTGAGTTATGAGCCTTTTTTCAACATATTTATATGCTTATAAAAGAATAATGGTGAAATGATTTTTATGTTCTAGCAAATGGTTGATTCATTGATGAGTCAGTGAATAGTAAATTATTCCGTACTATATAAGGAGCATATATACATCAGCATAAAGGATATATAATACAGCACGATATCATGACAAAAATCAAAAGTGCTCTCAAGTTTGAATAGTCTATTGCTTAAGTTTAACAGTATGGTTATTACATATGTCAACGTGTAACCAAAAACGGATTTATAGGTCTATGAAGTTATACCCAAAAATCACATAAACAAACTACTTATCAGATAAACGTCTAACTTAATCCACACTGTTTTCACATTTCTGACTTATTGATCCAAAAATATAAAATTTTGGCAGTTTTTAATACACCTCAAAAAATACATATATATGTACACGTACATGTGCTCACATATATTCAGAAGCTGATACGTATGTGGCCCGTAGGTCATAGTCTATTCTAGTGCACAGTCGAAGGAGCCCGAGGGCTATTCCATTGATAGCACAGAGTAACTCCATATAAGGGCAGGTCATTTGAGTAAATTTTATGAATGGACCAACATGCTTTGCATATTTACTGTGATGTGAAGGATCTGAGAGAACCACAGAATGATTCGGCATTATCCCAGCCATATATATTACAGTTATAGATAGGCGATATAAAGAGTACAGGGATGTATTTGCTCGTATTTGCTGGAAGTATTATGTTTTCGTATCGAATGATGCATTTATAACAGTTATATCGCATTCACGGGATGTGATTTGTCGTATCGAAAATAGTACAGATCTGTTTTCATAAGCTGTGTTCAGACGATGCGATTTGTCAAACACTTACAAACGCATTAATTAGTGCATTCCTATTACTAATTGAATTCGACGTGTCGACACTGCACCGTGTGGAACACAGCTTAGAGTGATAATATTGTCTGTACACATATATTACGTACAAAATCTTAGTCATCTTGTAGTGCTAATGGGAGTTGTAATGTTTGTGGTAATACCATGTACCATTCATTGCTGATGCATATCCAGCACGCAGTGAGTGCTTGGGGTTTTAACGTCGTACTGAACGACTTTTCAGTCATATGACGACGATCCAGGGTGCAGATATGACTAACCAAAATCTCAGTGAGCAATGCTTGTACATCCCCGACAGGCTTGTACAAATGTATGATATGAATGTGGTGTGAAACGTGCTAACCGTCAACGGGAAATCTCGCAATCGAAAGCAAACACCAGGCTAAAGATGAACCAAACCGCATGCCTGGCGAGAAAACTATTTTAACTACTTAACGGGGCTTGAGGTAGCCAGACATATAGATAGAACTTAGAGAACCCATAAGGATACAATGATGCACTTGTTTCTGTTTGTTACACGTTAACACAAAGTGTATGTACATAAGGTGATAAATGCAACGGGCACATTAATGTTCCTGTACAAATTTGTTACAGTTTTTAAGTACCTGTGGTACACATCTTGTGTTCCGGTACTTTTTTTTACACTGTTGCCTTTGGAGAGTACAAAGAATCCATCAATGGAAACTCGTTGGCAAATATGTAGGATGAGAATGAAAACGGGAATACAAGTGTGTATTTATGTATTTGATTGGTACATGTGCTATTTTCAAGAATATTTCTTTTATAAGAAGTTGGTCATGTTTATGTGGGAGGATGCCAGAAAAAAGCTCGGGAAAGAATATATACATGTGTATGTATACATAAATGCTGATGTTAAACCGCTGCTAACCCACCCATGCATCCAGAACTGGATTCGAACACGCGACCGATATGCAGGTCAATAAAGGGCCTCTATCTTCTGTAGCGAGACCGATAGAGATGACATATTCAGCGAAGGACATAAATGTGAGATATAATAGGATACAATGACAGGGCTAAAATGTGAGATATAATAGGCTGTACAATATTTAAGATAGCATGTGAGAGATAATTGGCTACAATGACAAGCTAAAATGTCAGAATTAATAATTGTATGTGTATGTATTTCGAATGCAGAAGTCAGGCTGTTTGCGTGTATTAAGTTGCGAAAACCTGAGGTCAGAAAGTGTCACGATATAGCTGCCAGTGTTTTGAATGCAATTTGCTCGGTTGAGGAAAACTTTAAATCAAATTATTTTCCAAGACAATGTTTATTGCCCTTCTGATGACGTATAACTTTATATCAGTGTTTTCTTTGCCTTTAAGTTGTGCCTATATACAGCAGCCCAACTGTAATAATCTGCCTCTGGTGAAACATAAAAGCCAGTTCATTCGAGTTCAATTTACGTATAATGCAAACATCAGTCTTGCAAATTTTTGTTCCGCGTACATACTTTTGTGATCCACTGCCACCCACGCTGAGCTTACGCTACATGATATAATGTGTATTAACGTATATGTCCTGACCGTAAACAGTCCGCACCTTTATGGATATGCATACAATGGGGGTTCAAGCTGTTACTTAAGAACTAAATGGGTTTGTATACGTCAAGCTACCAGGACCGATCAATGAGCACATTTACATATGCATTACAGGCCGTGATCAATATTTCCATTTATTTTTTACTCCCTATTCTCCATCCAAGCCCCCCCCCCCACTCCTCCCCCAACCTAAAAACATAAATAGGTCCTGGGAGAGGGGAACATCGCTATTGTAAAAGGTCTGCTGTGTGGCAGCGCATTCTTGCTATAGTGTGTATCTGTTCGAAGAGTGTGGTGCTAATTCTACCGGTGAGGCACCGCTGTAAATAAGATAACCTAGTAATTGTCAGGAGGGAAAAATATAAATGTATATATGAACTGGTCAAAATAATTTCGAAAGTGACGTTAAACAAAATCTCGTGCTTCTATATTGTCTAAAACCATGTTTTTGTTTTATGTTATTTTGTTGTTTTTTTTTCGTTTGTTTGTTTTTCTTTGGGGGAGGTGGGGGGCTTGGAAGGAGAGTGGAGAGTAAAAAATAATTGGACCAAGATGAAAATAATATTCAGACATACATACATATACATTTCCAATCCAACAGATAGAAGAGACAGAGACTGTCCATCCATAAAGCCTTAATCATGTAAGCCTGTTGGAAGAAGGCCTTAAAATAACTGGCGCACAAACTGGCGGGCGTTAAGTTTGTTAGATAAAGCTAACCTACACCTGGTCTCCGAAACAATCTCCACCCGCACAACAGTATCTATACGGTTTTGTTTACATGATCTGGATAAACAAACATCATGCACAGGCGGATGTTATCTTATATGTGTGTATGTAGAAGAGACCGTATAGGCCTACATGTAGAGTGTATGCTACAGATAGAGCATTTCCCGATAAATAGAAATATGTCAATCAATGGACTCAGAAAGCTGATTCAGTTTAGTATAGATGAATGTTTTCCACCAAGGTGTGTGTTGAGCGACAGTAAAAAATGGGTTTGTATAAATAGAAAGAAAAAAGAAGACAAAATGAACAAACTTCCAGAAAGTGTACAAGCGGTAAACACGGAAGAAGGCACACGAGTGAGCCTCGTTGGGTCGGTGCCAATATGTCTACGTCATTGTAGCGTCACTCTGTCCTGAACATTGATCATTCTCGTTCCGGGCCAATGATGTATAACAATTTGAATGGCGGGTGCCCGGGAACCAAAATGTTTATCGATATCCTTATTTGTGACGCGACCTGCATATTCATGTCAATGTGCTGTTTATGAATGGTTCCTGAATACAAAGAAACCACGTGACGACAATATTTACGTGAGTCACTCCCGCGGTAGTATTTATACCGGCACATTGATTGTACTCGACAGAAACATTGCAGACCGTCTTTGAGGAACATTGATCTCCAAAACCTTATTCTAGTCTCTTTTCGCAAGATTTGTACTCTGAAGAATGGTTTTGGGTTATAAACACGCTGCTGCGCTGCCACCTAGTCTACCCCACGAGCCGCCGGTCGAGCCTGGAGAAGTCAAAGTGCCCCTGAATGACGGTACAGAACTCCATTACACTTTCCACGAGGTTGAGCCTCTGAAGGTATGTGGGTGGATTCCCAAATTCACATATGTTTGTACACTATACAACGACCAAGTTATTTATAAAGAATTTGAAATTTAACCCGATTTATAAATGGGTGTATTGATAAACATATTGTAGATGTTAGAATTTATTGAGTGAAATTGTGTTACAAACAATACATTGTAGTTCATTAATCCCACGTGGCTAACGGTTTTACTGAACGTATAGCTTAATACCCAAAGTCGATCGGTTCTTCGTTTTGGCATTATTTCCGATTATCTCTCTTCTAATATGTACAGCCTGTACCATTAAATATTTTCTCACAAAAAAACACCCCGTACAAATCGGCTTTCTCGCGATTAAGATATGATGATGATAATAGACTACAATGCAGTGTCTTGGTAGAATGGCGTCACAAGTATTGGCATCATATCGTCTTCTGCGTAGACATCACGGATTTTAGAGAATATAGGAAAACCATATTTTCATGTAAATGTAGTTTCATTCCATATGGTTCAATTACAATCGAAGCTAGGGTGGATTTTCTGTGGTGCTAGGCTCAAGAATCTAGTCTTGTTTGTAAATAAAAACCAAACCAAACCGGTTCCCAGTGTTCAATTCATGGGATTGGCTGTTTAATAACTGGTTTGTTCGAGTCTGACCCTCCGAATATTGATCGATTGTGGTCTCGCTGCATGATGAAATCGTCTGTCTGCTGGAAAGAGTTTACCTTGGCCAATTTAGGGCTAAAAATACACTTGCCTGTTAATTTCCACTGCGGTGGTATCCAAATATCGATCTCTTCTAGTGATGACGCGAGAGAGAACTCGTGACAATGGAACTGATGCCGTGATACTCCGACCAGATGCCCACGTCATGACGGAAAACTACCTCGGGTCGACTACGTTCTCATAAAACCTTGGCACGTTGCCATGGAGATTGGTGTTGGGCTGAAGAGTTCGAAGACCTTTGCAGAATCCGTCTATTCTTAGACAGAGATAAACCTGCTGTTTAACCTTTGGCACTGACCTTAAATGGCGCTCTGTCTTCAAGATAAAGGTTAACCGCGTCGAGGTGTAGTTGAAGCTTAAAACGACTGTTAATTATAATTAGTACATCTGGTGTGACATGCTGTATTGTTATTGGTTATTCCCTGATGGAAGGATCAAAGAATAAAAATACATATTAGCATCGCGGAACGCACATCTCTTACTTGCGTCGACATCGCGCATAAGGGTAGCGATTGTGCTCTGGTTCATTATAGCCTTTGGCTTTTTTTAAATTTTTTTATGTGTAATTAGAAACTATCATAGAATCTAATATAATATTGCCCATGGCAAATACGCTAAAAGCTGGTGATATCTGTGTACCTCTATGCAAGCTGTGACGCCACACTGTGTCAGGTTATTATCCAAACAAATTATACATTCCGTTGACAAGTAAAGCGAAAACGAACAACACATCCGGCTTGTCATCACAGAAGTAACTTTTGTCTGCCACGCCTACTTTTACAGGATCTGCCAAAATGTTATTCATTGCTCCCTTGTGGAGAGACAGCCGTTTGTGTTTTCAAAGGAGGATTGGTACGCTTTCGTATATCCTGCTGAGATTACTTTGCATGCATGGAATCCGTGTCAAATAACTCGGTTAAACCCCCCCTCCCCACCCCCACCCCATGCGGATCCCCTCCTAGAGAGCCTCACTTCTGGCAAACTGCGAGGTGACTGGCACTTTTGGGCAGCGTATCCGCGGGGTAACGATCGTGTTGTGTTAATACAAACCTGCAGGTAACAACAAGCAGGATATGCGGGTCTACAGGACAACAGAATCAAAATATTAACATAATTGTTGTACGGTGGAGCGAAAACAAAGACAACAAATACTGAAAACAAGGGATCTCAATTTTATATTAAACATTAAATAACATCACAAATCTATATGTAGTGTTACAAAAAAAAATGAAAAGAAAAGTTACAGTGAGTTGCAGGAACTTTAACCCATTCCTCTCCTTAGCGTTCTAGGGAAAAGTCATAAAATGAGAGTGTGCTGATCATTACATGTTACCTATGCCAAAAAGAAGACCATTTACCATGGTAAAGTTTATTGCTGTCACAACTATACCAGGTAAGATAAGGAAAAGTCTATAACATGTGGCTAAATAACGTCTACAGTAATGTTATAAATACAGACTTCGTCGTTCTGTAGTAGACCTACATCGTGCATGAAGCACGAACTCCCGTGGAGATAACTTCAGTCTTTGTGCCCTTACGGACAAACTACTGAAAAGCAATAGCCTCTTCGATGCGGTTCGATGATTTACCTTTCCAGTCTCACCTGGGCATTTAGTGAGATCACGTGATAATCTGGCTTGCTGGCCTAAAATGGCGTTTGTGTTAGTGCGCGTCTAGTTTATCTAACGGAAAACGGCAGACATTCAACATCATGCCTCGTTTTCAGGAGAGGATTTTCACCGTCTTTAGCCCCAAGACGCTTAACGTAAGTTAATATCGATAAAACAAAGGGCAAGCTACTCTCTTCAGTCTTTCTGTCAAGATCGCGTTCTCAACACATAACAACAACGCAGATAGCCACGCAGCTTGGCTAGGGTCAAACCTTACAGGCCTGCATAATTCAAAAAATACCTCTAAGCCTATACGTTTTCAAATCTCGTGAATATTACTGGCGATACATAGTGCCTTTGTCACATTGAAAACATCTGTCAAAATACCTATCAATAGTCAGAGTTTCATCGGTTAGCTTTTGGACAACTAACATTATGGAACAGTGTCTGTAAGCCTATACGTAAGCCCAGTTTTCAGGGAATTTCTGTTGAAATCCACATACCCATTTTTCGTTTTGCTTAACACTTTTCTCTTTTGTTAACTGTTACATAATATGCATGTCACGTTTAGATCTTTGTTTAAGATGGCAGGTTCATGAAAAAATGATTGAAGAAATGACCTTCATTATTTAAAATATACTGCACGACCAGAACCCGGAAGAGAATGTATGGTGACCCACTGAGTCGAATTAAGACTCGCATATTCTCTCGCATACTAAGTTCATAACCGCTCAGATGTCTGCTGGTTTACCTCAAACCAAATAAACATTTCAAATTTGCTCATCATGCTACATTTGCTTTAATATGGCCCTGATGCCGACCTTAAGTAAGCTTCCTTGCTATTGACATGTAGCTTATCAAAGTGTCCCCACCTGGTTTATTTAAAAACGTGACAATAAAACAGGAGTATTTATTCAGGTTGTCGCTTCAACTTCACTGAATGTACCTTAAACAGCATGCATGTGTTCCCTCCCCTCGGCAATTTACACGACCAGCTGAATAAGGAACCCACACGTGTAATTAACTTCGTTCTCTCCGTTTGTATATCCATGGTGGTAAAACCAGTACTGTGTTGTAGCCATACAGAGGGTTTGGTTAGTCTGAACAAAGTCTAGTGCACATGTATTGAGTGAGTAAGAGGGGTTTAAATAGAACGTAGTGTCGTAATCGTGACTACTTTTATTTTCGTGTGGATCAACGCCCTAAAATGAGCGCATTAGCGAATAACCTCTAAAGCTTATTTAAACACCTAAGGTTATGTCGTCTTGAAACGTATGCCCTGCTTGAGGAAAATGAACTAATTCCGTCCTATGGCAGTGTTCATGATCAGTGACAAGTCTGATGTCCGCTCGGTCATGCTGATATCAAGCCCATATATGATTCGAGGCTGTAAATTAAACAGTTGAAGTCATGGCATGAAGTAAAACAGCAGCGTACATTCTATATATCCACGAATGTCACTGTATATAATGCAGTTTTTCCGTTTTTATATAAGTTTATGTTCGGTACGATACAAAATGAAATGTTTGCGTGCGAAGAAATAAAGCATGCCAAATATGTTCATTCATCCACACATACATCCTGATAACAGTTCTCCGGAAGTGTTGAATGAGATAGCCAGAATGTAAATCGGATATTTTTGCAAGTATCGTTCCATGCAGAAAATAACTCAGGCAAGTTTGGCTTTGATATCGTGTCTTGTGTGGGAGTGAGCAAACATCCCTGGAATTTCCACGGAAGTCAAAATGATTGTTACCTTTACGTGGAGAATGAAACGTACCTACCAAATTTAAAGTAAGCCGATTGACAATTTTTAAGTGAAAGTGAAGTGTATAATAGATTAGGCCCACAGCGTGTAACACATATTATATTATCCCAAATAGCTTCAGCGTACATGTTACTAAGTAACGTACTGAACTCGCTCATCAGCATGGACTAAGGTTACTATTTACTGACCACAGATACATACACAGGCTCCATTTAGGCATAGTTGACGTAGTCACATTATGAGAAATAGTATATTAACCTTCAGAAATGTTAGAACAAAAACATGTTTGCATACTTGTTTACTCTGCCATGAACAATTCGTGGTTAATGTAAAGGACGTTATTATCACATTTGATCGCCTCCATCCATGCAAGAAAACGTTTAATAACGTTTGTATAGCAAACTTAACAAAACTTCCGTAATACGAGAAACGGCTTGGACGTCTATAAACGTTAAATGTCACAACACGTATGTATTAAACTTAGCAATTTAACATTAATAGAGCGTATATGCCTGACGCATGTCTAGATTTGAGGTTTACAGCAAATGGCATTGCAGAACCTAAACGGGATATCACTTAATTTCACCTAACTTCACCGCCACTTTAACTTGAATCCTACTCAAATGCCCCCATGAACCCCCGTCTCCTTTTCCCAGTTCTGTGCAAAGGAAAATTGGCTGTCTCCACCCGCCACCCCCCTCCGGAGGATTTGCAACAGATGCCCCGCCCTCAGGAAGTAGATACCCCGCTAATAAATGGATTAAGTTATATAAACTGTCAAAGAAACTGAAGCTGACAAAGTTGGCAGATTGTGACGAATCCATGCAATAAAACCTGATTAGGACGCTGATTAAGAGTAGAGTTTGACTGTTATATTTCACCGCGGCTTCCATGAAAAGACTCTGCAAACTAGAAGTCTTTTACCATGACTGTAAGCAGATCTGTTGTCAACGTGTCTGCACGCTGATGCCAACATCTTTCGTGTGTAATTCGAATCCAGTTCACGCGAATTTTTGCTACTGATGTTGTTGCTTGCATTCTGCAATAGATACTGCTTTGTCACATTTGCACTACCTGTATGGGAGATATCTAAATCTTGATGTAATTTCTTGACAATTTTGATATATTCCAGGGCGACATCGCGAGCAATGACGCTAAGGACGCCGAAGCGGCTGGTGCTAGCAATGACACAATTCTTAGCACCGACAGTAACCGTGCCACATGGGGAGGGAAAATGGAATTTCTTCTCACGTGTATTGGTTACGCCGTTGGGCTTGGTAACGTCTGGAGGTTCCCTTATCTTTGTTACAGAAATGGCGGAGGTGAGAAAATATTTCATCTTTTACTGCAGTTTAATTCTTGTCTTTAGGGCAAATTTGTAGCCACCACTGGTAATGATGCCAAAAAATGGGTCGATGACATCACGTTTGAAAACAATACATAATTCTGGAGAAGTTACCAAATGGTTTCTCGATAGATTAGCACTACCGGCGCATGATTCTTTCGGGGTAGGAGGTAGGGATGACGTCATATATTATTCAGACAAACGTCATCCAATCGTCAGTAGGTTAAATGCTAAAAAACGCACCAATTGAACATCATCGTCACCTGACCCAGTCATACTAGTGGAGACATCTAGTGGCCCATTCTGAAGCTATTCTGTACATGCCCTCCTGCATTAAGTACGAAATAAGTAAATGAAATCTTTTGATAATTCCAGGCGCTTTCCTGATTCCTTACATCATTATGTTGGCCTGTGTGGGTCTTCCCTTGTTCTTCATGGAGCTTGGCTTTGGTCAGTTTGCCAGTCTCGGACCTATCACTATCTGGCGTATTAGCCCTCTTATGAAAGGTATGGTTCAAACCAAATTCTGTAATTGCTAAGTTTTTTCAAATTAACATGTAACTGAAATGCTATTTTGGAACAAATTTATTCCTCGTGACCACGTAGAATGCTTGCATGACCTACTTTTGGGCAGCCACATCGGATTGCTGCGGCTTCATCAGCACATGTTAGATGGCTGACTGGCTATTGTTCTATGAGGGTGATGATGTCACGCGCAACCCCTCTATTGTCTCAAAAACATAGCATTTACAGATATACTTAATTATTTGCCAGTCGTCGTCATTAAGCGCTTGATATCTCCAGTGTCTCTAAATAAACACGTTGTTCTCCTTTATACAGTTTCACGTGGACCGATTCTTGGCGAATATATATTATCACCATTTTACGGCTGCTGAATATCCTTTATAACAGTAACACAAGTGTTATTTCTTTGATATAAGAGACTAGATTAATGTTCACGGTATGTCACATATGTCTCTTGTCACAGGTCTTGGATACGCGATGGTGATCGTCTCTTGGATCGTCACGCTGTACTATAACGTAATCATCTCTCACACGTTGTTCTACTTGTTTGCCTCGATGACCCGAGAACTCCCGTGGACAACATGTGGCAACTGGTGGAATACCAAGGCCTGTAAGCCTTACAACCTCGTCGATAACACCACATCTACTACCATAACAACCACAACTACCACTGGTGAGTCAAGTCAAGTCAGTCAAGTGACATGATTTAAGAGTTTGGATATGATTGTACATGTACTGACAATTAATGTTTCTGTCCACATGGCCTTCTGTTAAAGCTATTTTTTGTTAGCTACAGTGCCTAGTTATTAATCCAGCAACACCTCACTGAAATTCGTGTTTGGTGTAGGGTTTTTTTTACTTCTCGTCTTGCAAAGTTTTGGGTTGTATAAAGTTTTAAAAAATCGATTTATTTATTTACCTACCGCCATACTCCAGGGGTATTCCCTGACACAATGGCAATCGATTTTATTGGTGGAGGAAACTTGAGCGCCAGTGACGTATAAGAGATGCTACATGATCACGTTGGCCATGGGTAATCCAATGAAATGATAATCTTCTGTTTCAGTGGCGACCACTGTGCTCGAAGCCATCAGTTCCACAGCCAAAACTGCGGTAGAGAAGGCGAAAACCCCAGCTGAAGAGTATTACCAGTAAGTTCTTTGCATGTCCCCTGCAGGCGGGTTTTAGTTTAAATATCCAAGACAATATCTGGATATTTCGTGCCATGCACTGGCGATTTAGGAATGTTTAGCCTGACAGAGTGCTTGGTTAACACAATAGTTAACAAGTTATGTGAAATGATCAGCTGATTGTTATTCTCTTGCAGAGGATAGATGTAACCAAAGGCTAAATTATTTTCCTATTACACCTGAGAAACTTGACTGGTATATTAATTCTTTGAAACTATCATCTTGATTTGAAAAGGTCAAACCTTTGTCATCATCTAATCTTGGCATTCATCACACAAATTTTAAAAAAAAAATTATTCGGAAAACAACATTAAACATAAGTTAAATGAATAACAACGGAGTCATTAACATTTAAACCCAGAATATATTATAAACATATTGCACTTTCCAGGCGATACGTGCTGGAACAGAGTTCAGGCATGGAAGACTTCGGCCTGCCCAGCTGGAAGCTTGCGCTGTGCCTGTTGTTGGCATGGATTGTTGTCTACGTGTGCCTTATCAGAGGAATTCAATCCCTAGGAAAGGTAAGCAAAAACACCTTTGCCTACTGGTTATATGCAGAAAAAATTAAGATACATGGATGGGTTTTTTTTCCCAACTGTGATATGAGAGTGGTTTTACCCCTTGAGATAGTGGTCTTCAATTTAAAGAAACAGGTTGGTGTTTGCTAAGCACAGGTATTGGTGTTGCAAATAAGTCATATCTCTTCACTTAAGCAGAGAAGGTTTATGCATTCTTCAAATTTTGTTCTGAGTCTGACGAATTCTCTTACTTTCAGGTGGTCTATTTTACCGCTATTTTCCCTTACGTCATGCTGACCATTCTTCTCGTCCGTGGAGTAACACTAGAAGGCGCTGGCAAGGGAATAGAGTTTTATCTGAAACCAGATTTCTCCAGACTGGCAGATTCAAGGGTGAGATATTATTTACAGTCTCTATTAAATGAGCTAAAGCCTAATCAAGTCATCCTTAGAATACATTAGAGTAAAATGGAATTAAATATTAGAGTAGCGTCTATATATGCTATGCATCTGGTCTATTCCATAGCCAGATTGTTTCCAAAGCATCGTTGGACGCACAATGCATTTCATCAGGCAAAAGAAAAAAAAGTTTCCTTTCTTTAAAGATTGCACTTGACCGCGCCCCCACCGTCTCTCCAGTTTTAATGTCGTGTAATAATCATTTGTTTTTCATTGTTTTACAGGTATGGAGTGATGCTGCTACCCAGATCTTTTATTCTTTGAGTACCTGCTCCGGTGGTTTGATCGCCATGTCCAGTTTTAACAAGTTCAATAACAACTGTTACAGAGATTCACTGATCGTCTCTCTTATCAACTGTGGTACAAGTATCTTTGCCGGCTTTGTCATCTTTTCCGTCCTAGGGTTCATGGCTCATGAGAAAGGGTTAGACGTCAAGGACGTAGTTGATGAAGGTAAGAAAAGCCTTTTGATTTATTACTTTGGTTGTTGTTCGACGATATGGTCGATCATTTTTCACTTAGAGAAGAGTTTATTTTGACATTTGTTGATACATTATCTATAAATATAATGCTGTTTCAGTTGTATACAGATAACTGATGATTGAAAAAAAACTGTATAAAATGTACATTCATTCATATTTATTGGATGACATTTCAAGTCTATGTTAAAGGCATTCGCCCTGGAGAAAAAAAATCGTTTCCACATGCCCTATGAAATTGGATGCACGGCACACTGAGAGTAACCGAAGGAGTTTCATCCATATTGTTATTAAGATTTAGGCATTTCCTTCACACCGTAAGCGTTTGTTCTTGACAGGACCTGGTTTGGCCTTTATCGTCTACCCAGAGGCTCTTGCGAGAATGCCCGTGTCACCTATGTGGGCTATTTTCTTCTTCATCATGATGGCAACCTTGGGTTTTGGATCTCAGGTAAGACATTTTCTTTGAGTTGTGATGCTTTCAAGAGTCACAAGACGTGAACTATTGCAACAATTAGTTGATAATAAAGACGACGTCGACCACGGAGTTGTTAGTGAACGAATCAATGTATCTGCGTGTGTTATTTATATCGATTACTTACACATTTTTATTTTGATACTATAAGGCTTTCCCTGCTACAAAACATTGATTGAAATTTCTGGTATTGTCGATTTCAAATGGAGCTTTATATAATACATTACATTTAATACTGCTTCTTTATGATTTTATTTAATCAGTTTTCCATGGTCGAGAGTGTCCTTACCGCCTTTATTGACGAATTCAAAACATACCTGAGTGGTCAGAGAGAGTCTTTGATCTTCCGAACAGTTGTCATCTTTTTGTCCTTTCTTCTCGGGCTTCCCATGGTTTGCAAGGTATGTCAGATGTTTTTCCTGCCATAAGCCAAATACAAACTCACAATATTATGGATAGACTGATAAAATGAATGTTCCTGTTCGGTTCACTGCCGTATATGTATGTCTACGTGTTTAAACACGGCTCTTTTTTCTGGATGAAACATTTATTTTCAAACTTACATGCTCTTCTTCTTTTTTTCGTTGAAAAAAAATAATAAAAATTTATTCTAGTGTTATTTAAAATCTAAATCAGTTCAGTGGAAAACCACTTACTGTTACTTATGTCGGTGCAACAGTTTTTCTGTGCTGATTCTGCATACTATGCCGTCATTCAGCTTCCTCTTTGCTTTTTTACGGAGGATCGATGTATCAAAGTTTTCCTTGTTCTCCTTCCAGGGTGGTATTTATCTACTGAACTTGGTTGACTACAGCTTAAGCGGATTTCCTCTCCTTTTCATTGGTTTTTTGGAAGTCATCACCATCAATTGGTTTTATGGTATGTACCCTTCATACTATATAACTACCGTATATTACCATAGTGTTTGTTTACTCTACACTGCACCTTTCTCGTGTAAACTTTCGTTTTTATGAAGGCGTTTTTCGAAGTACAGAACATCCCGAACTGTTCAAGTATTCCATTAATTCACCACACGGTGGGTCGAACTATACACTGCTAGGAATTTCTCAGAAACATAATTTGATTAATGAAAAATGATTCAATGTTTTATTTGTGCATTTTTGCTTGGAAGGAAGTTGATCCAGTGAAGCATTTTGTAGAGATATAAAATAATATTACTTCTAAAATGATGATATGGCAATGGAACGGTCACGGATGAAATGATACTGAAAACAAATAAAAATGATCGCCGAATTCATTGATTGGAACATAATCTCTTAGCTCATAATCAAATCAAGAACACATTTATAAAGTTTCTGTTCTTCCTTTTCAGGTTACAAAAATTTTGCTTACGATATTCAGCTCATGTTGGGACACAAACCAAACATTTACTGGAAGGTCTGCTGGCTGGGACTTTCTCCTCTGTGTATATTTGTAAGTGTACTTAACCTGTTTACACATATATTTAATGTTTTTTTACCTCAAAGACAAACTATGGAAGTCAACTCGAAACTCATATGAAGTTGACGGAATCACCTGTGTCATAAACTTATTGTGTAGTGTTCCACGTATATGACGTGATCTGAGGACAATACTAATTGAGATGGTTAAGAAGGTCAAATAAATAATAAATAAATAAAAACATCTATATAACAATATATCAGCTATAAAGCGGCGATGTAATAAATATCATGGAACATAAGCTTTTGCTAACTAGACTGATGACTACATATGATTAATATATTGGTTTTTGATTTTTCAGGTGATTATTATCTTCAGTATTATCCAATACAAGGAGCCTCATATGAGCTCCTATTACTACCCCGGCTGGGCACAGGGCATGGGCTGGTTGATGGCAATCGCGCCTCTGATGCTTATCCCATGCTGGGCCTTATTCGTATACTGTAAAAAGGGAGGGTTTGAGGTAAGCATGCGTTCTTTCTTTTTCCTTTATTCATTATGATCGTTACCCCATAATTATGATAATGGTTTAGATAGCTATCTGAGGGAACATATACGTACCAGTAATAAACCAGTGTTCTTGCTGCTTAAAATTTAAAGGTAAATTAACGAGGAACTGTTTCCGCCTAAAATGTATTTTTGTTTATTTCTGCTGTGACGTTTTATGGAAAAACTGTAACGTATTACTCATTCATGGCGAGAGAACAATGCTCAATTCATCCACTACTGCGCTGGAACGGTACCTCACTGTAAAATAACATTGCCAAATTTCCTGAATTTTACTTGTATATTATCTTTATATTTGATGCAATGATATTTATTTATTTATTTGATTGCTGTTTTACGCCGTACTCAAGAATATCTTTGATGCGATGAAAGATTAATTTATATATTTATGTATTTTGTAGTTGTTGAAAGATCTCGGTCAACCATCACGCAACTGGGGGCCGTCTTCCAAAGAAAATCGCACAGGGAAATATGATGAAGTCCAAATGTCCATTGAATCCCTGGATCTGAATCATCAAGGGATGCTCAATCACGGTTATGGCAGGAGGAAATATGGCGGCAGTGAAGCCACGTTATCGACGCCAGCTTCTTCCATGTTCACGATAAACGCCAGCAAAGGCTCCATAGTGATATCACCGAGTATTGAATCTAACGTTTAAGAATGTACAAAATTAGAAATCATTTTTGTTTGTTTTAACAAAGCTGTCCTGGTGATATGCAGGTAGAGCCGTAGGAACAATTCATAGTATCCAGGAGAAATGAGATAACGCATGCCCATAAAGCGACATAAAGCCGCCCGCAAGTTCATTTCCGGTCGCTGCGCAAATCCGGCAGCAGACATATCCTCAGGATATGCGTGAGTCAGACAGCGGAGCCAACCAGTAGAGCGAGACTGTGTTGTTATGTTTTCATGCACAGGAGCCGTCTACAGATAGATCCTGGTCCGACCATAGCTGATAAACAATGCGAGACATTATTATGTTAGCCTAATAGTGATGCTGTTACAAGCTGGAGAAAGCGCATAGGCAATATGCAGATGGTGTCGTCCTGGCCGAGCCTACAGATACAGGGTGAAGTTCGAAAAAATTTTCGCACCTTTTCAGGAAGAAAAATGGAGAAATAATATCCCGAATTACGATAGCATAAGGGATATAAAGCCACTTCATGATCACTGTTCATTCCGTCGATACTGACAAGCATTAAAATGCTCATTTCATTATGTATATAAAACCACTTCCATATTAGACATACATGTATATATTAATGACTGTCAGATAGCAAAGACTTACAACATCCCCCCTGTTCGAAAGGTTGTCATTCTGTGCGTGAAATGTAACATACATAACATTTGTCTATATCAATGCAAATATCAGTCACGCATTATCAAATATTAGATATATACACATCCCTGGTCATAACAAACTTTTGCTTTCATGTCATTTTACATTAAGACCGTTGTGTAACTTTCAGATGGAGTTGTTTCGGCATTTCCATTAGCATGAAGTATTTATGAGCCATTCACCTAATATCAAGGTGTACTGCGAGGCTTTAAATCTGTGCGTATTTATATCGGGCCGTATTATATACAAGGCTTTACATCTATTAGACTAGATATGGGTAAGGTATCCAATATACTTTCTTATTTTTGACTAAAAACTTTGTACAACTGTATCTTGCAATCTGAAGTCGAAACATCTGTTAGTTCATCTTACTTGTTTTTTGTAGGTTAAATATTTAATTTGGTTTTTCCTGTATATGTTGCATGTGGTTTTCAATGAGCAGCTGCAAATTTGAATACAGCTGGCGCTCAAGACGTTTTTTTTAAAGATGGGGTATAAATTAAAAGGTGGAATCTCATTTACAAAACTTTCTGTACAGCCTTTTGGGTTATACATTCCAAGTGCATTTAAAATTTATAGTTATCTATCTCACAGTCTGAAGGAGTATTGAGATATAATCAGTCTTATGCATATATTCCTCAGTGTATAGGTATTTTTAAGTGTATATATGCATTATTTTATTTAATGATGAGATGTCTGTGATTCTGATACCAGTCGATCTCGTAATGCATTTGTTATAATCTGTACATGTGGTTAGAAAATTAGTTGTTTTGGGGATCTCCGAGTGATAGAACACTTTTCTACAAGGCCACTTCCCGTTTAAGATCTGAATCTGTTTAATAAAACGATAAAATGTTTTAATTTTTAAAATTTTTTAGTCTTAAACCAGTTGCTTATTCGAATTTTTCTTGAAAGAAATTCCCGGTGGTGTTGAAGCAATATAAATTTTACAAAGTTTAGAAATTTGCAGAAACAGCGTTTAACAACGATACTACAAAGATGCAATGCTAAGAATCATTGATCAACATGGGATTTGTATGCAACAGGGTATTTTTAACAGCGCTATACCTTACAAAAGTATTACTTACAAAAACTGTACATGGATGTCTAGTATATGAGGATATTAGTATTTAAGGATATTTATGGGTTTACTAAAACGCTCCAGGTGTAATCGTTTACACATTCTTACGAAGGGCGCGCACGCCATTGTTCTGTATGAGCCTACGTAAGTACGATTATTTTCTTAAACATCTTATGCATTCAAACCAGTTTACGTACTGCCTCAACTGATATTTGTAATAGTGACAATGGTTTTGTTATGTATAATTTGGTCTAATAAAAAAATATAGACCTATTCTAAAAAAAATTCGGTGTTTGTCTGTTTTAATTAATATGAGATCTGCGAAGAGAGAGATTTGAAATGTCATGTAGGTATGGGAGCACTGGGTTGGCTGCCAAAGCACTGGTCTCGCGGCAAGTGATCTCCCTCAGACCAGTATATGGTCACAAGTTCTGATCCTCCTCTTGCTGGTTCGACTGGCGCTTCAAGCTTGGTTTTTCAGATAAGCCTGTCAAGTGGTAGGAAACCGCATAAAGCTGTGGGGAAACGCACGACCATCCGGAAATTGCAGACGGACCCTCACACGTATACGCTCGTTTAACCAGCGAAAACGCTTTGCTCATACTTCTCTCGCAGTATGAGCGTATGAGCGAGGCGTTTTCGCTGGTTAAACGAGCGTATAACATGTACGACCGGAGAGAGTCAGCACTAGTTGACTTGAATTCATCAGCGCACTGATGAGAGGCTCCTGAGTCATTGTGCCGTGCTAGCACCCCCCAACTTACCCTTCAGCCACCAATGTATTTGAAGGTTTTAAGGAAATACACAATGGGCAGTCAGTTTTATCGTTGGCTTATTACTTGGAATTGTGTCATACAATGAGAAATGTGGAACTCGTGACTTCCTCGTAATTTGAAACTGAAAATTCAGTTGAAATTATTGTCTTTTCTGTACTTCGCTTGAGGTGTCATGTGAGGTGCAATATCTAATATATGTAGGCCTATTACCTATAAGATGTCCTTAAAATAGGACACGACATAAATACAATGCCCAAACATGCTTGCCACTTCCCGACCTGATTAACTGGGACCATTAACCTCTTTTGAAATGAAAATCAGCTTATTAGTAAATTAGGGTAAAGAAAACACTCTCATTGGGTGCACGTCTTATGAAAGACAATTAAACTATGTCCAAGGAAAATCATTAGTTCTATTTACTTTTGTAGAATTTTTTAACCGAATAAACTGTTTGGATCATACTGTGAGTATGCAGTGAAGTCACATCGATCATACTGTGAGCAGTGACATCACATCACAATTGCCACTTCATATGCAGGGACATTTAGACTCCTGCATTCAGAATGCATTCGCCGAAACTAATTATTTCAAGCAAAAATTTTTATCAGTTGTATCCCGCCATTCACCGATTCACAGGTGTATATATGTGATGCATTTTCTTCTGCGAACACATTCCATATAAATTAGAAACTTCAAAAGAAGTATTGTATCGCGCTACTGAACTTCTGAAATCATGCAAGTTTTCAATGCTTTTACGTTTAAATGTTTTCTGAATAGATTTATGAAACAGTTTAGCAGTTTATTGTTCAAACCAATAATGAGATACGTCATCCAGTTGGAATCGCAAGAAGTTAAATCAGGTATCTATGGCCACATCATAATTTTCTAATTGACCTTCAATTCATTCAACTCAGACAGAAAATTAGCCACACCAAAATGCCATTGCGTATTTCTCCTTTCTTTGGGCAAAAAATAAGTAAATAACAGCTTAGTTTTCGTCTTCATTAATTTAACTCGAATGGGCTGCAAACACAAAACGCCCTGTTCCGTTTCACTGCAATGATTATCCTCAGTTCAATCCGCAGTCTAGATTAGATTCTACAGGTGATGTCTGGGAATTTGATCTTAACGGTTCATGGGTTCTTTTTTATATAATGCTGTCTAGTGTAACGTTGCTTAAGGCAGGCGGTTGATGTTTTATACATCAGACAGTTGGAGCATGGTATTTTTACCACAGAAATATTTAATACCGATGCGGTGTCAGTACCACAACAGGACTTTGGGCTTTAATGTCGACAATTTGATGTAATACAACATCACGCCGTAATAGACAGGAAATAGCTGTAATTCAAGGCTGTAACGTGGTTGTTCTGCCTAAATATAATTATAAGTACGTAACCTGTTTGAAATGTGCAATTTTATCCCTCGTCCAAAAATCAGTCCAGCGAATCGATTTTCCTTATACTGTTAACAAAACAACGAAATTTTGAACGCTAAGTTTACCACACTTATCTACATGTATATATTACTTGTATAATGAGACTTTTACCGCATGTGCACCTACATGTGTCTTGTACCACATGTGCGTCTACATGTCTTTCACCGCATAAGCACCCGCATGTGACTTTTAACACCTGTTTACCTGTACATGTACATGTCACTTTCACCGCATGTGTACCTACATGTGACTTTTACTGCCTGTATACCTACATGTACATGTGACTTTCACCCCATGTGCACCTATATGTGACTGTTACCACATGTGCACGTACATGTGAATTTAGCGCATGTGCACCTACATGTGACTTTTAGTGCATGTGCATATACCTGTGACTTTCACCGCATATGCATCTACATGTGACTTTTACCCATGTGCACCTACATGTGACTTTCATCGCATGTGCACCTACATGTACATGTGACTTTTACCACATGTGCACCTACATGTGCCTTTTACCACATGTGCACCTACCTGTGCCTTTTACCACATTGCGAGTGTGAGCAACTTTGCGGAATCAGAGGTCAAATGCATATAAGGTATCGCTATCAGTGACATTAAAGCTATACGTGTAAGTAAAGTGATGAGCATTTGCACTTTATTCTTTGTAACTTAAACTAAATATCATAAAACGGTCAAGGCATTAAACATGCATGCTACATACCTGCACATGCATTACGTTCTTTAATCGCTAAATTTGTAGCATTAAGTAGCAGTTAAATATTTGCATTTAACCCCTTTTAGATCCTTACAGATTAACATCCGTAAGCAGCACTCTCTTCCCGGAATTGTCCACCTAGCTGCAACTGTATGCAGACAACTCTAACTTGCTGTCAAGAAAAGCCTGGTTTCGGACGGATATCCGCATTGCCGTAAAAGGACCAGAGATCCGGTTGTTTATGTAAACACTTTAGGCTTGAAGAAAATCAGGTTATCTTTAAACGTATCTTTTCTTTAGAAGTGAGCATTTAAATTCTCATTCATGAATAATCTATAGAATTCTTTTTAGTTCATGTCAGAAAGTGTTTTTTGGAAAGAAATTCCAAAGTTAAACGGAATTAACGAATCTAATTTGTTCACTAACCCTTCCAACCCTCACCTTAGATGTGCATGCTACATAATAACCGAGAACCTCAAACAGTGCCCGGATGAACAAAAGTTACCGCTCCAAAAAATGATAACTGGTGCAATCAGAAAAAAAATGCTTATTCATGGCATTTGCTGTATGTAGCGTTGTTTAAAAACGTCCGTCCAGCGGCATGACATTATCAAAACACACTAAATATGAGCAGGTAATCTGGACTGACTGTCAACTTGTACACGTCAATAATAGAACAAATGCATCTTGCGATTATATAGGGTGTAGGGCTTTCATTGGAACTAAATGCGGTATGAAACGTTCCTCAGTTAGGCCTATATTTTGCATTTTTATTCAAAATGCATAAGCCAGAATAGCGAGAAAATTTCGAAAACCAGCCGATAACAGATTTTCTCTTTACAAAACATACTCTGTTGAGATATGCCTTTCAGAGGTTTTGATGCTTGATTTAATTCCACATTGAAATCTCCCTCTAATATTTCCACAGTTGATGACGTCAGTATTTTGACAATGGGTATACACGACCTGGCTGATTCTTACATTAATGCAATCTCAAAAGCTCGGCAAGGGATATCTATGAGATAATTTTTTGATATTTATTTTCATATTATACATACGGTGTGTGCTAAACAATTGTACATATGAAAAAAATTGTTAATTGTACATATGTAAAATTCTTTTATACATTTGTAAACATGTACATTTCTTTTGAACTTTGAGATCTTTTTTTTCCCATGCTCAAAGGGGTTAACACCAGCGCGGAGCAATGACCCAAGAGCCTCCCACCAATGCGGCTGGTGGTCCTGAGTTTTACCCGGGTTTTGCCCTGTTTCCTCTCCCCATAATGCTGGCCGCCGTCGTGTAAGTAAAATATTGTTGAGTACGGCCTAAAAGAGCAAATAAATAAGTAAATAAATAAATAAATAAGTAAATAAACATGTGTACAGTTGATTTTCAGATATATATAATTTTAGAGGGAATCTATATGCTTATGCATGATAATTGAATCGCCACGATATGACTGAAATATTGCCGATGTGGCGTTAAGCCATAATTATTCATTCATTCATTCGTGATAACTGAGATATATGATCACTGATTGTGCCGATTAGTACAAACAGCTCTGCACAGAAAGGTATTTAATGTGTGTTTACTGACAGTTAACATGCTTGGGAAATGTGTGCTTCCAGTAGCTAAATGAGAATGTGCGAACATGACATTAGTTTCTGCACTCCTTCCTCAGATAAGGAAGAAAGAATCTATTTAGAGCCCTTGGGGGATGAGGTCGCACGTTCGAATCCAGCTCCAGCTTGACAGACGTTTCTATATTTTAATGGTTTCGACATATTTCCTCACCCGCTCTGTTTTCACATCACAGTCTCAAGGGAATCGAACGGGATATCACCGTCATCGTACCGGTATACAAGTTGATCTGAGCGTGGTCAAAAAATCGCGAAAATAATCATTTACAAAAATGGAATAGAAACCTTAACCATAGAAAACACGGTGTCATAGTATTCGTCTTAAATTAGTCAAGGGAAGGCCTGTAAGGAACGGTATCTCGCAAACGTTTACAGAATATATCGATGTAGGCCTATAGCTGAAATACATGTACCATCATTGCCATCATTGCATTGCTCCCTGTGTGCAACACTACACGGCCAAATATTAAGATTTGTGCGGTTATCATTTCGCCAACCACAAGACCTCAAATGAAAATGGAAATCAAACATTTAATTATGTCGAGATGTGCGGAAATGTCAGCAAAGCTGGCGGGCGCTTCAGAAGGTAGCGTGCTAAAGGTAGTTACACTGAAACACCAGACCAAGGGAGATCACTCTCATTGCTAAATGAGTCAAAGCCTGATATAAGGAAAAGACAACTCTAGGCTAGAATCATTGTATCAGATACAAATTGTTTATCACAAATACATTGTTTGCTCTCGGTTGAAATTGACCAGTAATAAAGCCACAATAAAATTAAGAATAAATCACCTATGTTTACAAGACAGTCGTAAGCAGACGGCCGAGCCTCATTTTACATCTAATATATTTTAGATCATATCATATTGGCTAAGTAATGAATATTTCGAGACTATTGTTCGAGATTCATGTTTTCAGAATTTTGCCTCAGACCCCCCAATAATTTTCCATAAGCGACAATGTTAACGTTTAGTGCTGTAGCTCAGTTCCAAACATTCCGTGGCCAATAAGCTTTGGTGCATACCTGGCCCAGCCTGTGAGAAGTCAAAAATATCTTGGCATAGGCTGACCATCAAAAGACTTTTCTATGTCGGCAGCTGGGAGGGGTGACTAGCAACGCCAAGGTGGCGTCACTCCCAGCCTCATCACCACCTCTCGCCCAGAATTTTCCAACTTTTATTTTCATCATGTGCTCTACCCGGTTTCCTTTAACCGAAGTGAAATATTCTTGAGTATGGCACAAATAAACAAAAAAATAAATAAGTAAATAAATAAATAATTAAATAAATATAATGTTTTGAGGTTTGAGTCGCAGCTTTACATCAGGAGATTCGCCCGGGTAATCGACGGTGCTGATGTGTGGTGGTTTCAGTCGGACTCAGTTTCCTCCCCTGTAAATGTAAACTGTTCTTCAGTAGGCCTACAGAGTTATAAAACATCAAGGTAGGCCTATTTGATTAAGTAAATAATCACGACGAGGCATCATGCTTGTGTGCAAAATTTGGCTCTCTGTATTCACAGCCTTGATCTCAACAGAAAAACAGTGAGACTAGTTATAAATATAAACCGTAAATTTGATTCGAGTTGCTTAGCCACGAGAATTACAATGCGAAACACTTTCTAGTGTGTCGTAGCCATCGAAGAAATGAGTTTTTCACGCGATTTCTTCAAATGCATAGAAGCAACGCTTGCAAAAACAACTGCCACTAGTAGTTAGTTGAACATTGTCGTCGAGCACTCACCGCTGAGAGATGGATGATTAGTCTCCCTTGTCTCTCGATCCCGACTGATAAGCTAACTATCAGGAAGGATTTGGTGGTGGGGGGTTTTAATGAGGTGTCTACACGGTTCATGAAGCCTTGGCTGATGGCATGACTAGATCAAAGAAATGATGGTGTTTACCACGGAGTCTGAGAACCTATCAGAGAGTCACTCCCAGACTAGGCATCAGGCGTTTGAAATTGGCTTATCCGCTGCTCTCACATAGCGTGTTTTATCCTCATTAGGTGACTCATCCTGCACATCAAAGCGGATCGAGATGGAACAAGGGATAGGGAGTTATTGGCCTTTAACGAACTGTTAAGAGGAGAGCAGTGGTACCATGGAGTTCAAATGCATGTATATTACTTAACCGTGTGTGTTATTCCCCCAAGAGAGTCAAAGCGACCTGGCAATATACAGTCCTCCACAGGGAGGCTGAGATGACCGAATTGTATTAGTCGAGTTGAAAGTTGTATTGGGGGAGTTAAAAGACGTACTGGCTGAGTTGAAAGTCGAATTAGCTGAGTTAAAAGTCGTACTGGATGAGATGAATGTCGAATTAGCTAAGTTGAAAGTCGCAATGGCCGAGTTGAATGTCGTATTTCCTGAACTGAAAGTCATAATGGCCGAGTTAAATGTCGAACTAGCCGAGTTGAAAATCGTACTGGCCGAACTGAGAGTCGTATTGGCCGAGCTGAAAGTCGTATTGGGGGCCCCCCTGGCTCAGTCGGTTAGGGCGCTATCGCAGCGTAATCACCCAGGAGCCTCTCACCAATGCGGTCGCTGTGAGTTCAAGTCCAGCTCATGCTGGCTTCCTCTCCGGCCGTACGAGGGAAGATCTCGCAGCAACTTGCGGATGGTCGTGGGTTTCCCCCGGGCTCTGTCCGGTTTCCTCCCACCATAATGCTGGCCCCCGTCGTATAAGTGAAATATTCTTGAGTACGGCGTAAAGCACCAATCAAATAAATAATAAATGAAAGTCGTATTGGCCGACCGGCACCGGGGACGCATCGTGTGAGTCATAATGTCACAAATAAAAACAACAGGAGACAAACGCGGCTCTAAAGAAAACTGACCAGTGACACTTTAAGCCGGTTGCAGATGAGGAAACTAGCAGAACTATTTTAAGAAAATACTCGGATCATATAATTCAAGCATTTTCTCTGCGACCTTCAAGGCAATACCCACAGGCAATACGGAAGCACTCGATCAATACCAGTAACCCATAATACAGGGCCCAGTTGTTCGAAAGTGTATCAGCTAATACGGGCATTAAGTCATATTTTATATTTAAAATGTTAGCCAAACTCAGTGGCCAGTGAAGTTCTTTGACCAAAGTTTACAGATTACAGTTCATGGCTTTTCGTGTTATGTTCATAAGGCTGCCTGGCCGTATACATGTATACTGGGACGTTCGATGACTACTTAGTTCAAACTAAAAGACAACAGAAGGGCAATTGTATGTATGCTTAGATGAAGTATCCTACATAGTCAATAAATCATATTTTTTATTTTTGTGTGATATCGCAGTAAGTAAGGTCACGTATATTGAGAAACTTGAAAGCGGCGCCATTTTATTTCTATAACCCGAGAAGGCAACTGTTTCCGCTGACCTCACCCTGACATTGATTTGGCTTTAATAGTCATATGAAAGTAGGGTACGAGTTTCGGTGGGTACGAGTTTCCGGTTGTTCAAACATTGCGTATCCCAAGGCATCGGAAGAATTGCAGATTACTAAGAATATCAGAACTAAATGACTATGACCGCTTAGATCTGTTACCACCCTTCTTCTGCTGAAACCAGTCAGTGACAAGCCTAAAAATATTTTCTAAAAACAAATTTCATCATATACTTTATTCTACATTTAGTTACCACATACTGTTTTGTAAATGAGAAATCTACTGTTTTTTTGGAATATATTTTTTGTGGTCATCCATAGACTGGATTCCTTACCTTATCGCAATAGCATATCAGATAAATTTCCAGAAGCTATACCTCTTATCAAAGACACAAGAAAGAGTACCAGGCATCAGTCAAGGGCGGGGGTGTGGGGAGGACACGTGAAACAAATGACCTCAGCAGCCGTATGTGGCCTCATCGGTGCTGCCATATTGTGGTATCAAGGCACGTGTAGTGCAGGCTCTACCTCGTTTCGATAGATTGCAAATTTTCAAATACTTTGTTCATAATGATAAGTTTCATTAGAAATAATCTAATCTGAATAAATGTAAATCAGTAAAAAAAATTTTAAAACTTCGAATGCCACTAACGGGCCACCGTACTTCTGGAAAGTTACATTTGTCGAACCGAAGCTGCGACTTTTACCAGTGATGAACAGTGTTATGTATACAACTCGATCATTATTTAACTCTTTGGGCAAAACTCGCAAGATCCGTTCAGCAAGTACTGCTCTCTAGAGGACCGGATTTACAGTTGCTCTGCTTCGTCGATCACCTGTATGATTGACAACATTTATTCTCAAACTTCTGCATGTAGACACTCCTTTCTGGTATAACACCACAGTTGTGCTTTTCCTCTTTTGTTTTTACCGAGTGTTTAGAGTGCTGACGGAACATTGATTCCGGAGCCTCCCGCCAATGTGATCGATGTGAGTTCAAGTCAGGATCATGTTGGCTCCCACTTCTGTCTTAGGTGGAAATATAATTAACACGTGGAAATATAATTAACACGAACAGCTGATGACCGGAGCTGACTACATGATCACGCTGGGATATACATGTACAAAATACGTGCACTGGAAACAGATCAATTCTCTGGAACCGCGTAGACACGAGTGTGAACAGCAGGTTCTCTCCATCTTCCCCATTACGGTCCCTTTTTCATCGATCATCGGCGGTCTAGCCCTGCAGGACGTCAGTCGCGTCTTGCACTGTGTTGTCATTGTGAAGCGGAGACCTTAGTCGGGCAGACGTCATTCCTTGATCTGTAAATCATAGACTGCTCATAGATATTGGAGTCAGATACCTGTCATAGCTATTCTCTACGGCGGTTCCTCAGTTCCTAGCGAACAGTTTATCTCTACTGATTTTTTGAGGACACTCGGAATAGGTGATGAAATTTTTTTTCTGGAAATTGACAAGGTTCCGCTACACAGTGGAGGCGGATATGGAAAGATGTCTGCACCATAATAATTGTTTCTTGTCAAACCACTGAACGGCAAACCTTTTATAAACCTTTCATTTTTGCACCGAGTGTCATCATTTGGAATAATGTAAGTAAGCATTAGGGCGTTTCGTGGTCGACATCACGACTATAGACACTGTGCTTGCGGAGTTTTTCTTTGTTGGATATCTTGTTCGTTAAAGAAGATCAAACTGGACTATAAGAAAAACAAGAAGGCGGGAAGCATGTCTACGATTGATGTAAAAAGTAACGGAAGTCATTTGTTTCGTTCAAACAGGATACACTCCTTTGCGTCGACATTGAGCGGGGAACGGGCTGAGTTTGTGGAAGTCATATCTCAGCAAGCAAACAGGCGTAAACAAATGAGCAAATTGCTAATGGTGATGGCCGTGCCGGTTCTCGCACTCTTAGGCTTTACAACCAGTACTCTCATACAAGTCACAGGGACGTTTAGTGTGGCCTTCTCCTCGGTGGCTATGATCGAAAACAACTTGCATTTAGCTACACTTGTTGGAAACATGCAAAAGGAAAGAGGCCTGTCTGCCATGTTCCTTAGCGCAAACGCCTCAACGTCAGAGCTGAAGACGGCCCTGGAGAAAACTCGGGCGGATACAGATCGTTTCCTAAGTCAAGTTACTCTTTGGCCGTCGATAGAGGTGAACGAGAACAAAACCATTCCCACCGTCTTGGCTTTCTTGTCTCACCTGAGGGTCCATCGCATACGGGTAAACAACCGTTCTGTGACCACTGAAGAAAACATCATGTTTTACACAGACAACAACATGGTTCTTATTCAATGGATGATGAGGTCTTTCAAGGTGGAAGGGTTTGGCAATCTGCAAAAGTTACAGGTGGCAAACAATGCACTACTTCAAGCATCAGACAGCGTGGGCATACAAAGAGCCTTGGGCTCCAGCATGTTTTCAGCCTGTGGATTCTCCAGCAAAACTCTTCAATGGTTTTATAATCTTGAAGGTGAGCGGGATGTTATGGTAGACACAGCACTCACGTACGACAGGCAATTACAGCATAAACTGAACGCAAAACTGGCTGAAAACGCAGAGGCAATGAGGAACTTGAGTTCAATGAAAGCCTTGATCGGCAACCCAAATTTCACCGACATTTGTGAACAGCTATCAGTGACGGAAAAAGTTGCCCGAGGTTTATTCTGGTTCTCCACTATTACACATTACATCGACATTCTCTTAGACCTACGGACAGACGTTGCCTTGAGAACCAATAACATGCTCTCTGAAATCATTTCCTCCTCCCGACGAGATATGGTCGTGTATAGTTTCGTGGCTGTCATCGTCATAATAGCCTGTATAGCTCTCAGTATATGGTACGCCTCTAGGATATACGCCATGACGAAACGCGTGCAGTCCTATACCCAGAAAGTAGAAATGAAGAAGAGAGAACTGGCTCTGGAGAAGAAGCGATCGGAGGCGTTGTTGTATCAAATGCTTCCTCAGCAAGTGGCTGAGCAGCTGAAACTAAGGCAGCAAGTGGAGGCTGAAGTGTTTGAATCCGTGACCATTTACTTCAGTGACATCGTCGGTTTTACGGAAATAGCAGGGAAAAGTACGCCTTTACAAGTGGTTGATCTTCTAAATACTTTATATAGGTGAGTCGATGTCACGGTCAACTCTTCTCACCGTATTGGTGAGTCACTGCAAACCCAGGTGAAGACAGGTGAGTCTGTGACGACCCGGCCTTCTCATTAGAAAAGTTAGCCGCTGTCACGAACAGACCTTCTCACTACACAGGTGAATCGCTGCTAAGGTAAGATATCCTCACTGTACAGGTGAATCGCTGTCATGACCAGAAGTGTACACTGTACAGGTGAGTCACTGTCAAGGCCAGATCTCCACACTATATAAATGAGTCCTCATAAGCTCATCGCTAATACGGCATTCAGGTCGCCACAATGTGACCCCTGTCAAAACTGTTACAACTGCTAAAAGCATTAGACGGAGGATGAGAACGATAAAGGGGAGATAGGCAGAGGGGATAAATCACACGCCAGGAATATTTTTTTTAAATATAGCTTTAATATAGTTTAATTTTAATTTGTCAGGTTTATGTGTGAAACAAACCGGACAAGCCAAGAACCATTGTTACGTCCAACGTAACAATGAGTTAAGGTTGTAACATGACACAATTTTGGTAAGAAGTACTGTAAAGTACTTATTATTCGCTGGAATTTGTTTTCGTGGATTTTTTCCAAAAATACGTTCGCGGGAATTAATTTTTGCGCATTTAAGAGAATACTGATAGACAAATCCCAAAATTTTCCAAGATATAACATGGCCGAAATTGTTCAAGGGCATCAAACAGGTATCACGATGGGTGGCTGTAATCCTCTTTTGTTTCCTGCGGTGTCGCTAATCCTCGTGACCTGGATCAGATATGAAAACAATGGGGGATGGATTATCACAACGTAAGAAGATTACTTTCGCATCTACTGTGAGCAGTACTGAAACAGGTGTCGCTTCTTTTCGAATCATTGATGAGTACTTTTAAACAGCTGGCAAAGTGACCTGTCATCTTTTGAGCAGTTCAACGCAAAACATATGAATTCACCGTTATCGGTGCCAGTCATTCATTCTTTATCAAGCAACAGGGTAAGTTTTGCATTGTTTTCAGTTTTCATCGTCCTCTGTAGCAGGTCGGAAACCGCAAACATTGTCGTAGCTGTCAAACGGCCATTGTGTTGTTGTACACACTTCACAGTTAGAAGCTCACTCATTGGACCACAGGAGAGACATAGCCAATGGGATAGCGTGTATAAAAGCGATATTTATCAGAAGCCATCACGTGCTGGTATCTTCTTTTCTTTCACTTTACGGGCATAGCAAAGATTGATCAAACTAAAGACGAAAAAATTCCCACTTTGTTTTATACCCACCAAGCCTTAGTACCAGAGTTTGTGTATATTTAAAACATAATTTCCCTTTTCTGCTGTTAAAAAAATTTAGCTGACCCGTCGGGATTTCTTAGCGCAACTCCCGGCATCCTGGCAATGATTTCACTTCATTATTACTACTACTTGTAGTAAATGATTTAATATTGGATATTTTTTCCGCTGGAATTATTTTTCGCGGTAAATTATTGACCGCGAAAATTTGTTCCACACGAAAATTAAGTACTTGACTGATTTTATTGACAGCTGGCGAATCTCTAAAGGAAATGGACTATAACTTTAGTCCAATAATAAAAAAAAACATTATTGAACGAACCACTGCAAGTAATTACAATCACAATCAATCATTGTTTTATCTGACTGCCACCTTTGTGACTGGATTTGTCGCTTGGCAGGATGTGTGTCTTGATTATGCATGCCCTCAGCTCTTGTGGTTATTTACACTTCAGGTTAGTTAAATGATATCGCTAATGCGGCGAGGTCACAGAATGACTTCCGATGTGCGTTATAACTCGTACCTGTGTCCTCTTAGTCAATAATTCATACAATCAGGATGACGGTGTTGGTGGTGAACGGGTAGTGGTGAGTGGGTTGTGGTGAGCTGTTGGTGTGAGCAGGTGGCGGTGAGTTGTTGGTGGTGAGCAGGTAATGAGGAGCTGTTAGTGGTGAGCAGGTGGTGATGAGCAGGTGGTTGTGAGTTGTTGATGAGCAGCTGGCAGAGAACTACTGGTGATGAGCAGGTGGTGGTGAGCAGATGTTGGCGATGGTGAGCAGGTGATGGTGAGCACACGGTCGTCCTGAGGTGGTGTTGAGCAGGTGTTCGTTAGCAGGTGGTGCCTGGGTATAAGCAGAACAAAGCAAGTAACATTATTCACAAACATATGTATTGCGAAAACACTGAGAACCTCTCAGTTATTTCAGAGTATATATGATTTTACATAACGCTGTTTTGGTGGGTCAACACGGTTCACGCGGATAACGTTGCCTGTATTTGTCCATTGGCCCTATCAGCATGAGTAGCGGATAACGTTGTCTGTATTTATCCATTGGCCCTATCAGCATGAGTAGCGGATAACGTTGTCTGTATTTGTCCATTGGCTCTATCAGCATGAGTAGCGGATAACGTTGTCTGTATTTGTCCATTGGCCCTATCAGCAAGAGTAGCGGATAACGTTGTCTGTATTTGTCCATTGGCCCTATCAGCATGAGTAGCGAATAACGTTGTCTGTATTTGCCCATTGGCCCTATCAACATGAGTAGCGGATAACGTTGTCTGTATTTATCCATTGGTCCTATCAGCATGAGTAGCGAATAACGTTGTCTGCATTTGCCCATTGGCCCTATCAGCATGAGTAGCGGATAACGTTGTCTGTACTTGCCCCTTGGCCCTATCAGCATGAGTAGCGGGTATCGTTGTCGGTATTTCACCATTGGCCTTATCAACATGAGTAGCGGATAACGTTGTCTGTATTTGCCCATTGGCCCTATCAGCATGGGTAGCGGGTAACGTTGTCGGTATTTCACCATTGGCCTTATCAACATGAGAAGCGGGTATCGTTGTCGGTATTTCACCATTGGCCTTATCAACATGAGTAGCGGATAACGTTGTCCGTATTTGCCCATTGGCCATATCAACATGAGTAGTGAAAGAACCATGGACATGCATACATCATCATATATCCGGGTATTTGTATGGAGTAAATAGAAAACAACCGAGTTACAAAGTTAAATTTTCAGGTAAATGATGCAGTAGCCTACATACTTTGAAGTAATTTATGAACTATGCGGTACTTATTTCCGGTAAAAGCAATAAAGGATTTCACCTTAGTACTGAATCGATTTTAAAAAAACATACCACTCCTTTTCAATGTAAGATGTCATCCTCCCGTATTTTCCTAGATGGAATTTTCCCCAAAACAACCTCGGTGTTAACCGTACTGTCTTTCTAATGTTTCGACAGGATATGCGACGATTGTATAGAACGTTATGACGTATACAAGGTGGAGACGATAGGGGACGCGTACATGGTGGTGAGTGGTTTACCCAAGCGGAACGGCGTTCTCCACTGCTCGGAGATCGCCGATCTCTCTTTGGACATACTATTGGCTACCGAAGGTATGTCCGTACCTCATTTACCGGAGGTGAAAATCCAAGTCCGCATCGGTTTACACTCAGGTTAGTGAATAAAAGGAGTATACCTTCTTGTGAATGGGTGTGGTGCTTGTGCAGTGTAAATGACATTTGTGTTCTATATTCTATAGTCTCCACATTTGTGTCAGTATGAATGCTGACCCGTTTCACAAAGCGATTTTATGCTGTATCATAAAATTTTAATCCAAATTAAACTCTTGAATGTTTGCATCAAATCTGTAAACTTTTGTACAACTTCAGCCAAATTTGAGCATCCAGCTTCGGATATTTTGGCTAATAAGATCAAAATTTTAGATTTCAGTCCAAGGTGGCTACATGAGCTTTGTTAAACATGCCTGTTTTTCTAAAATACTCTCTTAAAACTGAAATGCTGTACATAAGTTTAACAATATAATTTGTTTATTTATATGATTCGTGCTTTACACCGTACTCAAGAATATTTCCCTTATACGACGGCGGCGAACATTATGGTGGGAGGAAGGCTTTAATAACGTTGATTGCAACATCTTGGCTGCGGGGCACGGAAGCCGGAGGGAGCCTTTGTAATCTTACATAAAACTACACTGTAAAGTTTTAAGAATTTGACTCAGAGTTAAAGCAAAATGCTTACAACATATTGTAATCTAACTCTATCTAAATAAACACATTCAGGCGTTGTTTTAGACATTATAAATGTTGAAACGTTTGTCATCTTAAGCACAGCGCACATGAGCAACATTTGTTGTCGAAAACGAGATTTCTTCATCCGGACAACAAAAAAATTTACTCGTGTGCGTGTGACCACAACAAGCATTCCTGAGTCTGGAAAACTTGGTCTAAAGCTTCAGCTAGTCTAATTTTGGGCAAACAAAGATCCAGAAACAAATGACACGATTTCACTCGTCTGCGGGCAATCTGGATCTTGTAAGATCGTTGTCGTCTACAACAATCAATCAGAGTCTATGTGAGTACATACAAAGTGGAAGCTGTGACACACTTTTTTGAGATCAGATGACCTTGAACGTATCATGTGTCTTTTGCCACTGGAATCTTTAAAAATTGACAACAAATATTGCTCGTGTGTGAGAGGCTTAACACTGTGTTACAACCTGCTGACAATCATTTATATATAACTTTAATCATGACAGTATTAAAGAGGTGACACCAGAGATATTTGGCAAGAAATCCATATTCGCTATAAAGCACCTATTTTTTTTTTTATTTACCAAGAAAAGCTCAAATTATTGCATCTCTGCAAACACTATTTATAGTATTAAATGATTCTAATGTTTGAAAAAGGTATAATGCGAAGCAGTTTACAAATGTTCAGAACTTTATTGATCGCTAACATGTGCTCAGACGAGGCTAATACTTTGTGAAAGGTAATTATTTGGGATGTAATTAAATAACTTTAAAGATTAGATTGAATTTGCTCTGATAGATTGTCTGCCAAAAGTCTCCAGTATATAGCCTCTTTAGATTAAACACAGACGTCATTTTGCAGGAAATGTCTTGTTGGTTGTTAAAATGAAGCCTGCCGGAACATTCACCTCTGCATGAAGGTTTAAATCATCTTGTCTTAATTGGCATTAGCCATAACCACACCTGTGTGATGTTTTCGCTCAGGTCCGTGTGTGGCAGGTGTTGTGGGTAACAAGATGCCCAGGTATTGCCTATTCGGAGATACCGTGAACACAGCTTCGAGAATGGAGTCCACCGGCGAAGGTTCGAGTTGCATGTTATTATCTAACTATATATATTGTTTATGTTGTGATAGCATGTCTGTACGTCACACGTGGGGAAGAATCGTCAGTAACTTGCCAAAGCTCGTGGTTTAAGCCAAGCACCCCGGTTTCACCTGTAACGATAAGTCATATTTTGCCTGTAATAGCAAGTAAGGAGGCAAGGCCACACCTGCGGTTTCACAGTATCCTATAGTGTTACAGTATTGGAAAAGCGCCTTGCCACCACATTTTCTCAAAACTGCATGCATTTGCTGAACTGATTTGTTTCAGTTTATTGTAATTTGTTTTCTTCCATTTTTTCCACTGTTCACTGTATACTGGTTACCATAGTTACGTGTCACTACTTATCGTATACATGTGGCATCATCACAGTAAATAACACATT